>NC_137700.1:43247158-43249658 GCF_964034855.1 Anser brachyrhynchus
CACACAGAATTCAGCCCGTTCTGAGAAGAATATCTGGAAAGAAGGAAAAAAAAAAGACTTAATTGAACTGTAAAACTATAGACCACGTTTAGGAAAAACCAGGCATGTAAAAATATCTATTTAATAAGTGCCGTTTAAGTTGTTAAAGCTGTTTTTTTTTTTTTGGTGTTTTTTATTTTTTCTTCACCCATTAGGATATGAATGGGAAAAATTATGAATAGGAAATCCTGCTGGAGTTTTTATTGCCTATTTCCTTTCGGGAAGATGGCATTGTTCCTCTTTTAAAAAAGGGAAGGGGCGTAAAATAAGCCTAGGCGTATGACAGACATCCTTCAAAGCTCAGGCTGCAGAAGTATGCTGTTATGTATTTTTGTTACTTACAAGGCAAAGGCTGTTCTATTTTTAAGCAGGGCTGTGCTGCTGTGTGCGTTTCACTTCCCTCGAAAGGGGTTTTGGCATAATGTTGTTTTGATTAAGGGAGATTTCTGTTCTATTCTATTTAGGTTCTTATATGTTTTTTTCAACACAATGCAGGGGGAGAGGCGGGAGCGGGGGATTTGGGGGTTTGGTTTATTTTTTTATTTTTTATTTTATTTTTTTTTTCCCTGAGCTCACTCCAGGACAGCGAATAATTTTTTTCTGCCCACATCAACATCTCCAGAAATCCTCACCTGCGCAGCAAGGCTCTGCAAAACCCACCTGTCGAGCTGCACACCAAGGAGGTGTTGTGGTCTTCCTTTTATTTTTTTTTTTTTTAATGGGGGAAAAAAAATCCACCAAATTTGCAAGGCAAAGGTCCCCCCCATCTGAATCCTCCATTGCCTTCATCACCCTGAGCTAAACACAACAGAAAGGGCGCTGGAAGTTAATGGATTTGCCTCCTTCCATCCCACGGCAGCTTTGGCCATCCAGGGGCAGGGAGGCAAGGTGATGTGGGATGTGTGGGATGTCCCCCCATGCTGCGGGGTGCTCCGTGAGATGGGGACACCCCCAGCGTGCCCCAGCCCAGGGGCTCCCATGGGCTGAGCCCGCTCCAGACCCTGCGCTCAGCCCCCTCCTTAACCTCTCCTCATTGCCTCCCCCTCCCCGGCCGCCACAATTACAGCTTGTGTCATCATGTTCGGCACAGATGTTTCAGCAGCTGTACATGTTGAGCATGTTTTAAAAGAGTTTTTTTTTTTTTTTTCTTTTCTGACACATCCTGGTGGCCCGATAACAATTCCCAATCGCTGCCGCAGGGCAGCGCGCTGGCAGCCGCGGGACTGCTGCCATGGCCGGAGCCTCCTATGCTCACCAGCTTTCCCTCAGTTCTCTGCCTTTCCCCGGTCTTTTATTTTGCAGTGCCGGGGCCGCTGAGGTTGCTGGCTTCTCAGGCAGTAGCTGGAGTCTGGACACCATACTTTCAAATATTTTGGATATATTTGCACTGAAAAATATCATATTATATATAGCACCTAAAGTCCCAGAGATGTTCCAGAGCATTGCGGTGGTGGCACTGGTGACATGGTCACACAGCACTTGGGTGGGGGCCATGAAGGTGCTTGGCCAGCCAGCCCGCGTGTAGGAATGGGGAGCAGTTTGGGGGGGCTCTTCCCAAACCACCATGGAGCCACCAAGGCAAACGTGGGCCTTTGCAACTACTGCGGCTCCTCAGCAGCTGCACTGTTAGGTCCTAGCTCCAGGAACTGTGGGGCCCATTTCTTGGATGTAGCAAAGTCACGGAGATACCATGTGTGAGGTCTCCAAACAGTGCGCCAAAGTTGAGAAGCTGAGCGGGCTTGTTGGGGAATCTCTACTGTCTTCAGAAACCAGGTTGGTGATTGGAGTCTTCAAACCAAACAATAATAATAATCAACAATAATTAATAATAATAATAATAATAGATCCCATAAAACCCACGTGCTCTGGATGCTGTCAAAATTGTGATACATCAAACTGGGTTTTAGGTTCACTGCTATTGTAGTTGCAGCAGAGTCTTTGACACAACTGCTCCAGGGCTTGCCAAATTCTCATCCTTGGGTGGTGGCTGTCCAGCGTGGATGGGTGAGGGCCGCTGCACAAGTGCTCTGAGATAATGAGCACTGTTCTGTTTAATTTTTATCTCTAATGCCATTTTTCCTGTGTCACAGTACACAATACTCTTCCTCAACATAAGGGATTTTTTCTGGAGATTCCCGTGAAGGATCCTTTTTATCCAACCAGGGACATTTCAGGAGCTGATGCCCTGACTTATTGCTGAAGCTCGCGGCTGGATCTTGAGTTTTTTGTTTTCTTTTTGTTCTTTATGTATGAGCTGGTTCTTTTTTGCCTTTAATAATTATGTAAGCGGAGGAGGAAATTGAGTGGCTTTTGATGCTGGCTGGCCCTGCTGCTTGTTTTTCAGCTACAACAAGTGCAAGCAGCCTCGCTGCGGTGCAAGCACGAGCGTGCCAAGCACGCGGTGGAGCTGGCTTGCTCCCCCGGCGCACGGCCAAGCCCACCAGCCATCCATCCCTCCTGA
>NC_137700.1:43254658-43304658 GCF_964034855.1 Anser brachyrhynchus
TCTGCCTTCACATCCACAGCAAAACAAGGTCGGTGTACAAAAGCATGCTTCATGGAAGGACCTTACACCACAGGTTTTATTGTTGATCTTAAAATGAAATTAAAATATCGCACAGCAACTTAGCAGAATTGTTTTAACCACATTGCCATAATTAATCCAAAATAACTAAGACAGTAACCCACGAGAACAGAACTAACAAGTAAATAATTCTTTCCATGCAAGAAGGAGGCAGCAAAGCTCGCTCTCCCTCGTGTCTCTCCAATGGACCAAACTCGGGAATGAATTGTGTGGCATTCTGGGGCTGCAGTAATGCTGTTCACACCACAGCACAGACAGAAGGCAAACGGAGAGGAGGACTGATGGAAATGGTCTCTGGTTTTGATATATGCTAATTTTTTTATTACTGGATGATTTTTTTGTTGTTGTTTTCGAATGTGATCATCTTACTATTATGCGAAGCATTAGGACTGCAATAACAGTTTTATCTGAAAATGGGACCAAAGTCACCGAAGAATTTTGTGGAGTATCTTATTTAATTACACACTTCATCCTGCGACGGAGAACTTTCATATAGAGCAAAGCCCTCTGTAGCACCTTCTTTCCCTAACGTCTATATACTCTCATTTTCAGCTCTCGCCTTCTCTTTCTGAGCACTAATGCCCATTAATATCCAGAAAGTATCAGCTGTATCCAAAGTTTCAGTCTATTAAATCAATGAAAAATATATTGGATTTAATATGTTTGGCTTAGGAAATTTGTTTTGTCGGCTGCAGCCTACCGCAGATTGCTGGGAGCTTACCTCTGTTTGAATTAGAGGGTGCCGGCTCATGTGCAGCTCAGACATCGGCCCATAAGACCGTGAAGCGTGGCTGATTTTTGGAGAAACTACTAAGTAGTTTCTATAGTGATAATGATGTACTATGTGCACCTATTGGGAATATATAAAATTAGAGAGAATTTCTGTTTGCTTTGGTCCTCTTTCTAGAATAATTACAGTAACTGCCATTCATTCCCATTCTGTTACCCTGATTATTCTAGAATAACCTGGTTATTAAGGTTTAGCCGTGTTTAAGAACATACTGCAAAGTGACAACTTGTCATGTTGGTATTATCAATACTTTAAAATTTCCATATTAGTGACCCAATTTTCTCAAGATTCCTGAGTGTTTAATTTGGTGGAGAGGAGGAGGGAGGGAAGTAAATGATGCCTCTTGCTTTTCTCTACTCAAAGTAACCTTAATTTTCCATTCCCGAATAGATAGCTTTCCCTTAGCAACTAAAAAAAGAGTTGAAGCAATTACTTCTCACGACCCTAAACACACTCTCACGTTGGAAATCCTTCTGCTTTCATCGAAAGCGGCGGGTAGCATTTTTAAGTTTCCCCCCGCCAGGGGCAGAATTGCCCTTGTTAAATTCAGTGAATTATGGAAACAAGAAGTGCTGAGTGGCTGACTCCAAACCAGTTTCCCAGAATAGCACTTTGCAGCTTTAAAAAGCCCCCATGTTTAATGGAACATATTATCTTAAATAGCGCTTTTCCTCTGAGGCAAGATCTCCTCCACAGGGCAGGTGTACAATAGCAGGTATTTTCACTGCTATTTGAAATTTCCTTTGCTATTAGAAATTTCTTATCCAAAAGGACTGAAGTTTAACCAAACGAAGCACAGCACAAGCTCGGCACTGGTGAAGGTGCATATAAAGCTGTCCAGAAGCACACTTAGCTGACGTACTGACAGATTGTGCAATTTTGCTGTGGTAATTACTCAATGGTTCAGCAAATGGTAACTAAATACTTTGGAAATCAAAACGTCTAATTGCAGGCGCACATATGGTATACCCCCATCCATTCCACAGAAGGTAATGTAACCAGCACACCCAAACCTTCCTTAATTCCCGCTGCTCAAAAGCCACCAGTGATACAGAACAGCCGTGCTTTGGAAGGAGCATTTGGGGAAAGAAGGTATAAATAAAAGATCCTTGGAAAGCATGGTGTGCTACATGTGCATCAAGATTACAAACTGAGATTAAGCAAATTTTGTCAGTCAGGAGAAAGATGTTAATGGTGTAGTGTTGCTATCTAGTGATTACATGGGAAACTCTGCCGAAAAAGATGGGCCAAAGGTGAAAATATGGGCTCTGTATTTGGTCTTCTCAGGCAGCACAGCCACGTGGCTGCAGCCACAGGAGGCCTGTAACACAGACAGTGCCTGTGCAGCCCCACACCTGGGTATGGTGGGGGAGCCCAGGAGAGCAGCTCGCCCACGCCAGGTCCACCAGAGCCCAAGGCCATGGGGAACGTGCTCCTCAGCCCCTGTGGTGCGCACCAAATCCTGGTGGGAGGGCAGGGAAAGGGCCCTGCCCCTCCAGGCGGCCTGCCCAGCCCAGCCGCGGCCTGCATGCTGCAGGGAGGCCCAGCCCTAGCAGGAGCAGGCAGGCACAGCCACACTGGTGGCTGAAGGTGCTCTGGGGGAGGCAGTAAATAAGCTGGGACCTTGCGCCCCTTAAGGACAGAAAGGTGCCAAACTGGGATTTAACCAGGGTTTAAAACTAAGTTCCTGGTGCTTTTTCACCCTGAACGCAAAGTTCCAAGTCAGGCAACCCAAAAGCAACCTGCAAGGACAGCTCCACCCTTGCAGGGGCTAAATGAACATCTTCCAGTGTCTGTTTTAGAAGTGTTTAATGTGAAGAATTATGAAGATCAGTCCCCGTGCTTGTGTCTGTCTGCTCAACCACTCCCAATGCTCCTCCACCGAGTGTTCCTACCACAGCTGAAGGGAAAATGTCTCTCCCTCTATGCCTACCACTGCTGCTCCACCTCGTGCAATTTCTGTGTCTCCTTTGATGGCAAAAGAGAGGAACAGTTATCGCAGTGCATCAGCACAAGCTCAGCCACACACCTGCATCACACACCAGCCATTTGGGCTTACTGCTGTGGGCCAGCCCTTTATAAAGTCAGAGACAGCCTGCAAAAAATAACTGCTTCTCATTCCTGGTAACACCTTAACTTGCAAATGTTCAGATAGCTTTAATGTAGGTTCCTGAACCAGTTTCAGCCCTTCCTAAAAAAAAAAAAAAAAAAAAAAGATAGTCATATGTTCTACATTTTGTAATTACTAGGCTAAAAACACGCATTACTTACCACTCTTCTTCTCAGAAGAAACCCAACCCGCAGTTATTCTGAATTCTTTTTATTTCTTGCTATTAATGCTTAGAAACTGTGAGGATATGTGATTAATGCAGGTAGTGTGACTTTGATATAGGACAAAGTAGCATTAATTGTATGATATACATTATTTTTAAAACAACTACATTGTCTTCATCTTGCATAATTATCTCTTTGTTGCTGTTAATCAGGATTTCCCAAAGTGGCGCACAATAAAAGGCATTAAAGTTTATGTCAGCAGATCCAAATCTGGAATCAAATCTATCTGTACCATCAGGTGCCCATTAGGCCAGTGTACTTGCACATTAAAGACACTCAGACAATACACACGATTTTCTCTTGCAGTAACAGGGAGAAAGTAGAAATTGGAGCTCTTGGGCACTGAAGCTGTACTTAGAAGCAGACAGTTCCTGACCAATCCATTACAGACAAATGAACAGAGGGAAAACAAACCACTCTGTGATTCTGTGATTCTATGATTCTATGAAAGAGACAAAGTATTCAACCAAGTCTTCCATGCTTGTGACCAGTGCCCTTGCAAATTATCAGAATATCCTGCAAGCTTGAAAATATCCTCAGGATTTTTCTTGCTCAGAGTCTCAGAGTGAAGTTTAGCCACAACATCGTTACACAGTTCTCTGTGAAATTTAAAAAAAAAAAAAAAAAGAATTCATAATCTGCTGCATAGAAGGGGTTTCCAGACTGGCAGCTGCTGCTGGTTGCTATTATAGCAAGACCCATTTACTAGAGGAAGAAGGAACAACTGAAGACAGAAGTCCACGTGGACACACCCAGGGCTATGTGCAGGTTGTGAGTGAAATTAAAATTCACTGTCAAAGTTTAAATGGTTTTATGGCAAAACATTTTCTGCATATGCTACCAGCTCCACTGAACATCTTCATGATGAAGCTACATGTGATTTTTTTTCAAGAAGCCCATTTCAAGGAGCCAAAAGCACATAGCCTTTGGTTCCTTAGTCCCCTGCTCTATTCCCTACCTTTTTCTTCCTTCTCCCTTTCTTTCTCTTCCTCTTTTTTTTTTTTTTTTTTTAAATAAAAATAAAAAGATCAATGAGGGATGTCAGGATCCTTACACTATCCGTACCATCTCTCCAATGCCTGCCAGTCCTGCCTTTTTTCTTTGTAAGAAATGCTCTTTATAGAGTGGAAGGAGAACCCAATTAACAATTTCCATCAATTTAGCCAAACAAGCCTCCTGCAAATGCCAGGCTGTGCTTCTCTTAGCATAAATCAGAGGAAGAAGGGAGCATGTGCTGGCCCCTGTCCTTCTGCAGTAGTGTGCAAAGCATGCAGTGAGGCAGTGCAAGGGCACAACACAGCACAGTTAGGGCGGGACGAAGAGCTTTAAAAAAAAATGGAAGGCACATCAGGCCGAAGAAGAAAATGAGCCTGGAGCAGTGAAGTAAGAATGATAATACCAAGCACTTATGTTCAAAGCACTGTACAAATATTAACTAATTAATCCTCAAAGCCCGCTCTGGAGTAGATAAGCAAGTGTTATTATCCTCTTCTTGACAGGGAATCTGAGGCAGCAAGGTTAAGTGTCACGTCCAAGGCTACAGAGCAAAGCTTAAGAAGATGTTTTTAAGGGCATAAACACTTCCAACCCCCTATCCTGTGCTTACTCCAGGAGTCAAAGCCATGCTTGCAGTCAGTCAGTGGTAGGCAGCAAAGACAAAGGGTCTGAAGAGGAACCACCATCTTGGAGAAAGCCTAAAGACTTCTGCAACCAACTTATAACGTGATTTTCACCCTTAACACTCATAGTCTGGAATAGCCTTTTAACTTGGCCAAAGATGAGGTGGTGAAAGATGAGAAGAAAAAGGGTCAGATGTTGCCTGGCGCCACACTTGGCCTCCATCTGCCATGTCCCCTTGCTGTCGCCTTGAGGGTGTTTGGTTCCTCCTGTAGTACTGTGAAAATAATGGTGGTGGTTAGCTTAAAGATCAACTGTGAAGGAAAGTAAATAAATAAATGAGTTCATAAGAAATTCAGAAAGAGGCTACCTCTTACACCCACGATGGTTTTGGAGGCTGTGACCCCAAAAGAGGGAGCTCCACCATCTTGGGAAGTGGAAGAGTTGTGTTTCTCATGAAATTCCAACCATCTTGCGTAGGTTTCCCAGCAGAAAATCAATTCTTGAGTGTTTTCAATTTGAAGCAAAAGAGGAAGAAGGGGTCTTTCTGGAACCTGACCCAGAAACTAAGTAACAATGGATCAAGGAACTCTAGTTTGACCCACTCCCCCTGAAAAAGGCTCGAGTTGGAAATGTTTCAGGCTTTGGCCAACCTCTCAAAAATAATAAAGATTCAGAAAAAAAAAAAAGTATATAAAAAGGAGATTAGGAATAGGCAGCCAAGAAAACATTTTTTTTACAAAGAAAAAGTTTATAGGTCAAAAGTGTTTACTGTTCACAATATGGATTAGAGTGGAATTGCAGTGTATTCTGGAGGGAGCTGGGGGAAGGGAACAAGAAAAGGAATTGTCTATGGTCTGTATTTGTTGCTCCAGTTCCTGTACTGACAGCTAAGGACCTTTGATTGTAAGATGAATTGTGGAGCAGGAGCTGCAGCTCTGTTTTTGGACATTGGTATTTTCACTAGCACTTTTGACTTCAGGGAGCCCTTTCAGAGACGAGAATAGTGAGGTGGATGTAGAGCTCCCAGAAACAATAACAGGAACATTTGCCAATTAATCTATCACACACTGTAGCACAATTTACCTTTTACCCTTCCAATTCTGAAGAGTTACTATACAATTCAAATTTCAAATTGTTACTGGATACAGCAAAAATGAGAGGATATGGGGGGAAAAAAGGGACACATCAATAACAGGACAATGCTTCTAATTTCCTGTACAGCTTCTTCTACGTGACCTTGTCGGTGAATCTGGTCACTATTTTCCCAATGCTCCTTTTAAATACCCGTTTGTATAACCCCTTCAGGCAGGTTCATCCACACTCCTTGGGATGCCCTGGGAGGCAGCAGGAGCACCTGCATGGTGCCGGGCGTGGATGTGCCCCGAGCCCCATACTACCTCTCTCCCCCATGCTCCAGGTCCCGTTGCACCTTTTCTATATACACACATTGCAACGCCACCAAAAACCTTTCTGGTAGACTTGTGATGGAAACTTCAAAGTTATTATTTAACCCTATCCTTCAATTTCCTTAGTGTTCATAAGCATAAGCAAAAAAGTGATGTGTTTCCAGGTTTAACGAGCCATTTATAACTAATTACTGAAGCTTATTAAGCACAGCTTTGGCTTAGGCATTTTATCCCTACTTTTTCTCTACAGTATTCACCAAAATTTGGCTTCCTAAGAGGAACTAATTGAATTTCATGGTTTACACATTACTTGCACACTCTTTTTAATCCCCAGCTCTATTTTTTCTCCTACAGATTGTCCCGGAAGAAAGCCAAAACATTAACTTTGCATTCATCATATAAATAAGGGTATTTTAAAAAATTCTATCTACAGGCACACACGCACACTGGGTTGGAGCCTTGTCTAACTCTTCGGTGCACTGCTGCAACTCCATTAAAACAGCAGCAACATGCTAGTATGGAAACGAATGTAAGATCTTGTACGGGTGATTATGGACAAACAGAATCAGATCAGCCAGATATTTGCATCCTTCCAGGGAAATTGGCTTCCATTGGAAGATTGAGCTTGCTATTTATAGCAAATTTGGGGTGAGTTAACTGTTTGTTTAAATGCACTTTGGAAAGCTTTCCTCCTCCAGCTCCTTCTCTGCCATCTTGTCGAAGATTATGGCTTCAACCAATCTGGAGCAGTTGGAGGTAGCATCTCTTCCCAAATGCTGAGGGGAGTCCTGGATCCAAGGCAGGAATTCATCTTTAACATAAACAGAATCAATATCTGACCTCAAGCTTGTGCCCCTGTAAGTACTTTCTAAATTACTGGTTTAGCAGCTTATACTGTCTGGGCAAAATGCCACCCAAGCAGGAAGACCAAGAAGCGGTGGAATATAACACAGCTAGCCACAGTAAATGTGAATATTTGTGCACTGGAAGCACACAGGTTGGGACTGCAACTGTATTTTTAAAGCACAGTGAGGAAAGCATGAAGCTGCAGTCCAGCTATTTCAAGGAGAAAAAGAGCAAGGAGGAATGTTCCAGGCAAATTTTTAGTAAACGTGTATGCAATGAAACAGTTCCAGCCCAAGGCATTTTTAGCAAGTCATAGCAGCATGCTGCTTGATCTTTACCACAACATTTCCTACAGAAACAGTGTGAGGAAGCTTGCCCGGACTTTCCAGAGGGCTGGGGAATGGAGATGACCTACTGCAAAGTTCAAGGAACAATTTCCAACACAACTGGAAACTTTTCCAGTGTCTTCCTCTCTTCCATTAACCACATCTTGAAGACTGGAATTGCTATCAAGGAGTCTCCAAATATTTTGAAAGATATCAAAAAGCTATATAGTCTTCACATGCTTAGAAGTCTTGAGGAGAAAAATGTTAAAAGAAACAACTCTCTTTTCAGTTGTAGAAACTTTCAAAGGGTGTTTACTTGCTCAAGCATTTCAGTAAGTTTGGGGGACCATTGTCCTCAGACAAAACAAAGTAAATTGAGTAACAGTCCATGAGGAAAAACAAAACAACAACAACAACGTGATAATACAGCTCTCTATGACTCAATGTGCAGTATCAAACCCAGGAGGATATTTTACTAATAATAATATATTTGTTTTTGCTAGTTTTTGTTTTGTTTTGTTTTGTTTTTCCCACAGGGACAGCCTGTGGGCTGGTGTGCAAATCAGCTTTCCCGATGCAAATGAAAGCCAATTGCCACAGCCACTATTGGTTGAAAAAGAATTGTCTCGGAAATTTTTAACAAATGCAAAACAACATTTTTTCTCTCTAGCCGTCTGAAGAGCTGAGATGCACCACGATTCAAAAACAAATTTCAAAGCAAACAAACAAAGCTGGAACAGCTACGCAGGCCTGGGAAAAATCATCGCTTCCAGTTATATCTTGGCAAACGTGGAAGCACCAGAAGCTGCAGTCTCGGTGGAGGGAGTCTGGGGTTACCCCAGTGCTGGGGCGTTACTATCAATCCCACCTCGAGCAAAAGACTTACATGGGATTTAGGTGCATGGGGCTTGTATATGCCATCTGCACATGGGTGAATTGTATCCACAGTGACTGCCAAAACAAATAAATGAGGGGAAAAATGAGAAAAACATATTCTGCTGCTTTCAATTCTATTAATACTGTGATACTTCTAAGGATAGGAGGTACCATGTTTCTAAGAGAAATATAGTTTTAAAGCATGTCTGTCTTGTCGGCATCTCCTTTGCAGGCAGAACTTGCTGTCTTTGATAATTCTGTTCCTGATTATGTTGTTTTAATCTGACATTTTACACCCTCCTGGGCAGGAAAAGAGAGAAAGTTGGAGAAAAAAATGATCAACTTTAAGTTTGCTTTCCAAGCATGTCTTATAATAAACAATAATGTATGCAGAGAATGCACTGCTAAAACTGGGTACTGTGTTACTAATTCGATTCACCAAGAATTGTTCTAAGGTTAATTTAAATAATATGCTTGAAAAACACATAATCCAACACATTTTATTTCTAATACTATGTTATAAATATACTCTGATATGTTATGAAAGTTGCAAATAAAATATGCTTTCGTTTGCACTTACAGACTTAAGCTAAATTAAAGCATCAACTTTAATTAATTAAAAACTGACTCATTGTTCTCACTGCCTGATCTGTTTGGGGCAGGCAACAATGATTTTGCCTAATCTTCTCACTCAATATCAATTCCATCTCTGGAGAAAAAACAAGGTGTGTGCACTAAAAAGTATTGCAGAGAGGCAGAAAGAAATGTTCCTTGAAATACTTTAAGTGCTCTCTAGAGCCAAGAAGATTTGAGACACAGCAACAGGAATAGTTTAGCCAAAACTCTGCCTTCCACTTAGATAATTCACCCCAAAAGCATACAGCAAGAAAACATGGCTGTAATTAATAGGGTTTGTGAATGGGATTTGGTGGGGAAGGCAGCAGCATGTGCAGTATGGAGCTCTATGTTTTTACATACTCCACAGGTTCCCACCTCTGAGTGTGAAAAGTGCACAATGGAAGAATAAAACTTTATTAAATATGGCCTTAGGCAGTAGTGCAAGGTTAGCTGTGTGGCTTAATCATGCTTATTACTAAGAGTAACTGGGCTGGAGAGGAGAGGTGTCTGTGAACATCAGAGAGCCTGAGCAGCGCTGGATCCTGCCCCTTCGCTAAGGGTTTTGGTAGTTCCCAAGGAGAGGAGACACAGAAACATGGCACTTGCACCCAGCCATGCCAGTGGTGCTGCTGCTCTCCTGGTTTCAGAAGAAGATGCAGATGGGGACTTCAAGGTGTGCTTTCAGGTCCTTTGCCCAGGAAGCACAACCATCCACCCAAAGCCATACGGGAGTATTTCAGAAACCAGTACACGTTGCAAACCCCTGCAGCTCCCAAGAACATTGAGACTCCCAACACTGACCATGCTGTTTCTGAAACGCCAGCCCGGAGCCAGCCCTGGCAACCACCAGCAACCTGAACCCTTCCTTTCACTCTGCGTGGCAAGGCATGGAGCAGGGATGCTGCCTGATTTATTTATTTATTTTGCCTGTAGCAAGATATATTCATGGATGTTAGTTGTTTCCTCCCTTGCCCGGAGTCAGCCACCAACCCAGTTTTCCTGTCTCGCAGCTGGTTCATTTAAAGGTGGTATCAGTGGTCCCATTAAGCACCATCCATGTGCTCTCCAGCCTCCTGGTGCTGAGGATGCAGAAGCCCAGGTACCATACCTCTGTCTGGGAGAAGTACGGATTTGATAGTCAGGAACGCCAAAGCCCATAATTCATGAAAACAGATAGATTTTATGATTCAAGCACCGTAACGCGCTGATGCAGTGATATCTTACCGGGTGCTGGTGAGCACCACCTGCAGGGCTTCAGCGCTCCAAGGGGTGGGCTCGGCTGGGCCACGCGCTCAGCGAGACACAGCAGGTTGGCGTTATCCCAGGAGATGTGGGACTAGGAGACATCTCGCTGGTCTCCTTTCAACTTCTGTCCTTGGCATAGTTACAGAACCAAAATGAAATAACTGGTGAAAGTAACTGATAAAAAGGTATCCTTGCTTCCTCATGGCAAAAGCCAGAGTGCTGCCCATGCAGACCTCTCTTGCCCACCTCTGTAGAATGAGGCAGCCTTAATCATTGCTTTAGGATGGATGAAATGGTCACCAAAGCTCTTCCTAGAGGTGCGCAATAAAGTAGACTAGAAACCTCAGAAAAGCTTTTTTTTTTTTTTTTTTTAACAATTTGAGCCCACTGTATTGAAAAGATTAAAAAAAAAAAAGTTCTGATGTGATTTCTTCTATCCCTAATTATAAGCAATGCAAAATTAAAATAAATTTAAAAAATCAAGCTGAGTTTAATTGCTGCTTTGTATCTGAGTTGTAATGAGGCACAGAGAAGGGCGTTAGGAGGGTAGCAGCCACTTCAGGGCCAGCGTGGGGCCACGGTGGTCACAGGAGCCCCCAGACCGTGGCCCCCAGCTTCCTCCTCCCCCCTGTTCTGAGGTGTAAGACGTGATCTCAATTTGTGGCAACGAAAGAGGAAAGGCTTTTTTAAATAGGTTTGTAGCACTGAGGGACTGCTGATACCAATATCCTACTATAAACCACTGCTGCATCCCCCCTTCACTAAGGCAACCTTTCATTAATTGAGAAAGTATGAGCTCATTAAGCAATTCTGTTCCAAAGTTTCTGTAGTTGAAAAGCCAGTGAATTTCCCCAGGTTCTCAAAACCTCTTTCAAAAACAGCCAAGTTCCTCTATATTCCTCTTTAAACAAATAAGGTTAGCTACCCTTTTGCCATTCACAATTCAACATTCACACTAAATTAATTTTTCCAAAAGTAATTCAAATAAAAGCTTTGCTGCTGCTACCCTTTTCAGAGCTACAAGATTGAATAAGGCATCTGAATAAAATTGTGTATTACAGCCTTCTTTAATATTTAAGCATGACATTCATTGATTTGTTTCTTGTTTTCTGCAAACCTTGACAACATGATAAAATAAATCATAAGAAGAAAATATAGTGGTAACATCTTTTATGGACTTCACATAGTCATCAATCTCAAGCTGTGAGTGAATTATCAGTGCAGCAAAAAGATCTATGTTTTAAGAGCTCCAATAGCATACTAGCTAGAGGTTTTTCACAAGCAAACTCAAGGCGAGTGACTGATAAGCATCATTATTGTTTTCTGAGAGTCTAGTTTATAGTGTGTTGTGGAGGTGTTGGCATATATGTTTCAGAAGGAAAGGTTTGATCAATTCTAAGTAGACATCTACTAACATATAAAAAATATAACAAGGGTTCCTGCTGAGCAGCATTAAAGTACCTATTGCACCATGTCAGCATGACAGGCCCCATGTTGTGTTTTTGATTATATTTAATATAGAATTAACCTTTCTTAATGTAACATATTGTGCATGCGATGTGAGTGAAAAATATTTATTTTGACCTAAACAAATATCATCCATATTTAGGTTTTAAAAATACTTCTTTATTTTCAATTTATAAAACTTCCCCTCGTAAAATCATCACAGCCCCAACCCGATAGAAAGGAAAAAGAGGTTTTTGCTTGTACTTTGTGAGCCACAGAGAGAGGAAGCCTTCCTCCTTGGGAGCCGCCTGCAGCACCAACGGCAGGGCAGCAGAGGTGGATGGAAGCACTGCGGTGTTGTCAGAATAACCCCGGTGCCTGCACCCTCGCCTGGTCTTTGCAGCTTGGATGTTAGCGGGGCGATGGGGAGGCACGTCCCCAAAAAGTGCCATCCTTCTGCCTGTGCAGTAATAGGGCTGAGGGGACGGTCGGGAATAATCAGCTGCTGCGAAGACAAATGCGGAAAGAGCGAATTAATTCAATGGGATAAGCCCGTTCGCTTGCAGGAGCTGACACCACTGCATAATGAGGTTATGTAAAGGTATCATCGTTTTGCTGTGAAAAATGCCACTCCTGAAAGTAACTCTTTCAACAGACTTACAAATGTTTTATATCTGGTAAATGGGCTAATGAAAGCTTTAGGTTTAGAAAGCAGTAGCCTAGGGATTGTAAGAGTAAATATTAAGATGTTTTCTGACAAGCTGAATATATGTGGTTTCCCACAAAATCCCACAGTGCTTTGCACTCCATAAATATCACTCCTCTTCCCTCACAACTTTTACTATATGAAATATGATACCACGGTCCACTAAAACATAGCCGTACTTTCATTGGTCTTGAGTCTCAGGCACACATTTATTTACATAGGTTGAACACTATTCATCACCCTTGTAATTAATGCAGTCAATTGTGAGGGTGTGAAGTATTTCCTTTGCCATCCCATGGTGCAGCAGGACACCATACTCTTAGCAGAAAGCATTGCTGCAATCTCTGAAATTAAAATAACAGTAATAATAATAATAATAATAACGAAGAATCTTTTGTACTTTTGTGTTGGCCATACGTAGGCAAATTCATTGGGTCCAATCTTCAAGCACATTTTCAGGGTAATGTAAGAAAGAATGGCTGGACAGTGGCCTGCCAGATTTGGCCAGGCAGGGGTGCTTTGAATTATGGATGTTCCAGGATGAAATTACTGTCACTGGAGGGCTCAGCCCTGCAGACTCAACCTTGGGCAACACTATGGACTGGAAAATGAGACACGTTGACTTATTCCATGTGACTAAAGACTGGGGAAGAACCATAAAAAAGTATTACTTACATACATTTTCTTCTTTTATTTAAGAAGCTTCCCAAATGTTCAGCTTGAAGCAGAGCTCTCCCTAGGTCTCCTACGGTTCTCAGAGCAAGGCCTGCTCAGGAGTGAAATGCAGAATCTCGGCTTACATCCACGCTCTGCAAAATGCTTAACTTGGTAAGTGGGGAGATTTTCTTGTAAATTCAATTTTTCTTGTAATTTAATACTGCACCAGCGGTCTTACTTGGTGGAAAAGAAGCTCTGTGCTCCTGGAGAGTTTTACAAATATGTAAATATTACACCAAGACTACCCCTGTTAATTAAATATGGCATTTTACACAAGCATATTGTTTCCAGTCTCAACATTCTGGCTTATATCTATCATCGGTAATTACATCCTATCTTTTTAAATTCTTTGCTGGTTTAATTTGCCAAATTATTTTACCTCACTTCCTGCCCCAAAGTTCCCCGTGATGCCGGTGGCACCCTCTGCTACCCGGAGGGAGGCAGGAGCTCCACTGAGGATAGGCTGGCTCCTGCACACGGTCACTGGGTTAGTGCAGTAAGCACTGAATGAGTTATAACAGCCTGAATTTACCTATGTTATTTATTATTTTTCACAGCATCTCTGCTTTCCTCAAATGTGTATAATTCATAACGAAGGTAATTCATAGTGTTAAACCTGGAAAATTCTGTGTTCCTGATTGTCCCCATACCTACTTGAGGTGAAGGGCTTAATAACCTTACAGATGTAAGCAAAAGATCACTGAAACCATCAGATTATGAAAAAGAAAGATAAGAAATCAGCATCTGTTTAATCCAAAAATGTTTAATTGAATGAACATGCTCAAGGCACAGGACAGTTCAGAAGATCCAGGTCTGATAACCAGGTTTAAGCTCAAAATTATTAACTTCCTGTTATTTGGAAATTAAATTAAAATGGATCAACTGTCTTGGTCTGGGTCTTAGGAGCAAGCAACAGCACCACAAACAAGGGAAAATCTTTTCAAGTCCAAGAGGGGTTCCACTGTTAATGAAGATAAAGTAGGGACAGCATATGAGAGGAGTGTTGAGCAGTTTAATATACTTATCCTATGAATATTTCTATAAAATTTGTTCAAGTTTTTTGCTAAAATGTATTGAATAGAAATGGAATATTTATTTTCAATACCAGCTTTTAGCTACCAAGATTCTATTAAAATTATACTGGGGAAAAAAATTAAAGATATGTATCTTGCTAATAAAAATGCACTTTTGTGATAGATGTTGCAGAAGCAGAACCCCCTGTAAATTAGGTCACTTCTACAGTAAACCATCTTCTGAACTCCTTTGTGAGAATTATGTAGGAAACAGATTTTCTTTTCAAATCTTAATATAAAACCTGGAAAAAGAACAAGTATTCTACCTTATTCACATTCATAAAAAATCATAATGTAGCATCAATATTCACTTAATAAAGAGACCATTTACACTGCTGGTCTACTGTTCTTTTGTTTGCCAGGGCTGATTTTTTTTTTTTTTTAATCATATGGAAGAGTTGGTGCAGCAACATCTGTGGCTTGTCAGTCATTTAATTAACCAAAGAAAAGCTAGCTATTCATTTTATTTCTGTATATGTTAATGCTAAAAACTAATAGAAAACAGCTAGTAAATTGTCCTCTGCATATATTGGACACAGCAACAATTACTCTGGCAGAGAAGATATAATAAAAGAGGAAATTTTAATAGTATTCTTATTCTATTTATTCTCAAGGGCTTCTGTTTCAAGGTACTGTAGAAATTAACAATTATTTCTTTTCATTGTTTTTGATGATCTTTTTCTATTATGGCCCTATCCAACTTAAAATAAAATATAATTTGAACTTTCATTTTTGTATTAAATTCTATGGCATCTTGAGATTTACTTTCTGGCTGGTTATGGGGAGGTCCCAGCAAGGTTCAGAAAAATAAGCAGAAACCATTTCTTCCTGCTGGTCGGACAGCTGGTTAAGGCATGTCAGTTATTAGTACAATCAAGATAACTCAGCTTAAACCAAGAACTTTCACATAATAAAATAATTTGCTTTTCTAGCGTTCATTTTATTGACAAATATGTCTTTCCCATATTTTCTGAATGTCTGTCATATGATATGTCTAAATACTTGCTATTGCTCTGCTATATAAAGCAATTAACTGACTTTATACAGCAAATTGTCAAAGGATTTCCCCAGAAAGCTTGGGGAAATCTAACATACGGAACTTTTCTCCAATTTATTGACATGCTACAATGGTGAAAAAAAGTAGGACATCAATAAACAGCTTTAGCTGGAAAACTGGAATCTGATTATAAGTATTGGGAGCTGGAGACCAGAGTCTCAATTAAAATATATGGCATAGCTTTATTTTAAAATAGAGAAGTACTATATTTTAATGGGGAAGATACGAGGCTTAGGAAGATGTAAGCAATCAGCCACGCGGAGATTTACATTTGGTTTCCCATTAAGGCAGCCCACCAGTCTATTTGAACTGCATCCAGGTTTGGGTCCTCCCTTCAGACCCTTCTTCTGGTCTGGGAAGCTGAGGCCCAGTGCAGGGGAAGTGTTGTTAGGCTTTGTGTAGGCAGCAGTCTCACCTCTCTTCCAAGGGCATGTCAGTGAGAGTGATGGGTGAGGGGAGAGCTGGAGCACAAGTCGACATAAAACATCTCAGGACCGGCCCTGGGTGGGCTCCCCACCCGTAAGGAAAGACCTTCTACTTGCTGCATAGGCCAAACTCCCTAAAACACCACGTTTCAAAATTTTGGCCTAAGAAAATCAGTAGAAGGTTAACCATCTAGGTTCTGCTTAGTAAATATTGATTAGGACTGAAATAGCCCGCACAAGAATGTAGATTAAATAGTTCAGTGAGTTGTCAATCTACCAAAATAGGCTGAAATCCCCCAAACATATGATTGACTTATCAGAATCCCAACACAATGCACTAATAGACTAAAAATATAGCAAATCAAAGAGTCTACAGTCTCAACTAAAAAGGAAAAATTGCACTCACGCACAAAATGATGGTTTATAGTTACTAGAGGGAGATGAGAGGTAACAAGAAGTTAATATTTTATGAAGTGAAGAAAAGTTTCTTTCCTGCATCTTAGGTTCACTATTTTTTACAAAAATAGCATGTGATACGACACCATTGGTACCTCACCTACAGCGCTGAGACATGAGGTAAGAACTGCTGAACCTTGCTGCTTAGAGCTGTTGTAAGAACAAATTGTCTATTTACACACAGTTGTTATGCCTGTATAACTTTATTTTTTCAACACCTTTTTCTTATCCTTCCTTTCTTGTTACCACTGATCATTACACTCATTTGTACCTTATTTTTGTCAAGTTTTGTGCTTGTTTTTACTTCCTGTCTATATGAAAGGCACAGTACTGTCTTGATCCTGATATAATATACGCAACAAATAAAGAGAGAAAAGAAGAGGAAGAAATAACCAAATGATCTGCGTATCTTCCTTTGCAAGTACACATCTTTGCTGAAATGCATCTGTACGTGTCAGAAGCCTGGTGCCTCCTCCGATGTATTGTTAATATTCTGGTTATCATGCAAGAAGTCATTGATGAACAAGTTTAAGCAGTGTGCAAACAACGTTACCTGCTGAGAAGTGTTAAGGTACCTATCATACCATGTCAACTTGACAGGCCTCATGTTGTGTTTCTGATTATGTTTAGTCATATAAAATTAAGTTTTCCTAATGTAACGTGTTGGGTATGCAACGTGGACAAAACAATATTTATTTAGGCTAAAACCTATTTGTATTCAGATTTACTTATGAGAATCACAATATGATCAAAATCCCCGACTCATTTAATGCACTTATGGAGTGACAGGGCTCGAGTGCCTCAAGCTTTAATCCATGCACAAGGTGATAAAGCAGGAGGGTTTTATACCTAGGAGGTTCCTAGGTGTTTGTTACAGCAAGAAGTAAAATCCCAGTGACACAGGCCAAAGCAAAAACCATAGCAGTGGATTTGGTAATGAATTCTCTTTACTCAAATTTAGTGACTAAAAGTTTGATAGCCATCAAAACAGCTTTGTTCACCAACTCCCTATTTTAGACATTAAAAAACTATATCTATATTGTAAAATGTCTAAACCAACCAGAAAACGATATCAGCAGTTGCAGGCAGAGCTTTTACTTCCCTGTGGTTCTTTATCAGTGCAAATTTAAGGTTCAGTGACCCATTCTTAACCCACTAGCTGTTGGGCAAAGGATCAGAATTTGTTAATTATTATAAAAGGTGGGGGTGGAGGAGGCTTCATAATTAAAAATCTCAGAATGTAACTCCTTATTCAGTCCTTAGTTTGAGACTGAATTTCTGGATGAATTTAGGGGAAAAAAAAAAAAAAAAAGAGAGAGAAAGAGAGAGAGAAGTTCAGAAGTTTGACTATGAAGAAAACAGGAAGTTTAAAAGGACTGCAATTACCAAATTCAATAAAAGAAGGGGGTGACAAAAATGCCTTTTTTATTAATGCTTCTACCAGTGAAAGTGTTGATACTTGAAAGCTGAAATTTGGCATGGAACAGCTCCTAAGCTTTATAATAGAGGAAACAAAATGACTGATTTATGGGCACTTGAAATTTGCTTCCCATACGAGCTCATTAATTGCGAAATTGTTCTTGTGCAGCAACACTCAGTGGACACGGGTTGTTCTGACCATCCTTCCACGTGGCCCCTCAGAATTTCCAGCACCACCTAAGACTGGATGCACCCCAGCATGGGCAAGCTCGTAATTAATTTTTGCTTTAAGTAAAACAAAATCCTTAAATACTAATACAAATAGTAGGCAGGGTAAATGTGCCTAGATACCTCTGCATATTTGAAGAGTGGCTAAGGCAGATGACAATTTCCTTTATGACCAAGACCTCCAGCACCACTTTTCTAAGAAAAAGTTGTATTGTTTATCATTGGATTGTGATGACAGGATAATGACTGGTTGTTGTCACTTGAAATGATTGTGAAATTAAAGTAATTCACAATTTACACACATCTAAAACATTACTGGAAATAAATGGCTCTGCACTAAAGTCAGCGTCCAAGTAACTTAAAACGATGATGACATACAAGTTTCTGGTTTGTGTTGCAATTACTGTGTACAACTCTGCTTTCAGTGTGTCTTGTGATGTTGCATGGAACAGACTGGAAATTAAATCCATGCCTAATGTGCTTAGCTTCTGAAGAGAAATAAAAGAGCATGAGCTGGACTCTTCAGTCACTGCTGTCCTGCATCATCTGTATGCTGGATACCTAAGAAGAGTACACATGCACCATTTTGTTCTGGGGCATTGAAAATTGCTTATTTATTGCTTATGATGGCTCTAATTTGCCCTGAGCGGATCTGAACAGGAAGGGATAACAGTGAGAGCAGTCAGTGCTGAGGAGCACCTAGCTTCTCCTTAGGGCTTGACTAGCATATCTCACTCCTGTCTTGTGATAACTCAGGTGCTCCAAGGCCAGAGCCCTCTAGATCAGAGTACCAATCGCGTTGCCCTACAGTTTTGCAATCTTACAAGTTACATTTTAAAGAAAAAGCAGGAGGTATTCAAAACTTTGCAAAGTAGAATTTGTGTTGTGTCATCTCACACCAAAGAGGGGAAGCTGCTAGAGCTCTTCTTCGAAGGAGATGGCAATTTGCCAAGTCAAATGAATAATTTTTGGAAACTTTCTAATGGGATGGTAATGACTAGGGGCCCTCCTGTATGCATTTTCCCTTCATCTGTGTTTGGTGGAAGTACACAAGAGTGCACAGCGATATTACCTGCACTAATGTGAACAGAGCTCAATTCACAAGAGAATAGGTGCACAAATGTGGGTGCACACAAGTGTAAGCCCCAATTCAAGAATGTGTCCCTGGTTGCCTGAAGGAAAAAAAAAAAAAAAAAAAAAAAAGACACTCCTGGCAAGTTGAGAATGCATTATCTTAGTAATATAACCGGGAGATACCAGAGGAATTTTCAGTATCAAATATTTGTACACGGGTCCAGCTTATTAAAAGCAAATATTGACCATTTGGTTCTTAAATATTTTAAATAATTTATTCTAAATATTTTGATACTGAAGTAAATTAATGCTAAAGCATTTCTTTGTTTGTGCCAAATCAGTGCTTCCCAGTAGGAAGTTAGTCCATCTTTGCAAGCAAGCTTTCATTCTCAGTAGGCAGTCCATTTCTGTAGAGTGCCATTAAGTTAATTTCAAAAAGAACCAGTAAAGGTATATGGAGCAGGCAGTAATAGCATGGAAAATATCCAAAATTACTAGACCCCAGCAACAGAACTTAGATGCCATTTTCATGCACTAATAATTTGTAGTTTACATATTGAAGGTATCTATAAACTGACTACTTCCTTGGTTAAGTCTTGCAGGTAATTGCAAATATGTTGTTAGTGCTGTACCTTTCCCATCTGAGAACAGCGTCTCTAAGAATAAGAACAGAAAGCACATTTTTCAGATCATTATCAAGAAGTGATATAGGGTTTCTGTGTCAACCAAAATACAAAATTTACTTGTGATCAAACTATAAAAATGCAGCAGTTTTTAAGATAAATTTCATAACTAGAAATTGTAACATTCTGCGCATTATTGTCTTTCACTGAAGTGAATTTCAGTCTTAATAATATGTATTTGATGAATATGCTTAGGTACATCCATGGAAAATAATATGTTTCAAATCATAAAAATCTTTCAGAACTACCTTTTATTTTGGCTGAGAAATGTAATGCATGGAAAGAATGGGATAAACAGGACAACAATATTTGCTCTTGGGTGTAATCCAAAGTAATTTGTATTAGAAGTAGGACACGGAATTTTCTCTTTCTTCACAGGTTTTCATGAAGAATTCAGTACTGTCACATTATTACAGTCCCCAAACCTACTGTTTGAACTGCTTTCATACAAAAAGCTGTTATAAAAATTAGGATGGATTTAAGCAGAAGATTAAACAAGGTTGAGCCTCAGACAAAGCCCTGAGGCCCCTGATAGCCTGATGGTGGTGACGTTGGGACAATGGACCCAGCAGTTTTGCTCCAACGAAGCCAGGGGAGAAGCAGCTGCCTCAGAAGATGAAGAGAGGACTTGGTCTCACCCTGGTAAAGCCGAACTCCCAGTGGTTCCGTTGCTCTCTGCATCAGGATTTATATTTAGGACAGGCATTTTCACACAGAAAGCTCTAAGCATGGGTTATAACAGAATATGACCAACCGCGAAAGCTCACATACCTCATTTATAACAATCAATCGGTACCATTTCTTCATTCACAGAATTTACATTCCACAGTTCAACTCATAATTTAAGAATGTGTAAGATTTGAGTCTGATATTCTTTAAATTTATCCACGTGTGTCTTGGTGTACATTTAGGGGTCCTGGAATCGTTCTTACAAATTCTGTTGTAAACAGAAATTCTTGTGCCTCCCTGTGGAACCACATTTTTTCTGGAAATTACAATCGTGGACCAAGATCAATGATGAAATGTGTTATTTCTTTTGTGGAAACCACTGGGATCTGGTAAACCAAAAAGCTGCCTCAAGTCCACTGAAGTGGCATCACTTGGAATATTTGGAAAGAAAAGTTAGAAAGTGTGTGAGACTGAGATCATCACTTGCAAAATGAGCAGTTTCCACCCATTTAACTGTAGTCCAGGTTTCACCAGCCTTGCCAAGTAGAGATCTTACAGTTGGCGTAACAGGCAGGTGGTGGTAATTGCAAAGTTGGGCCAGCTCGCCTGCTAGGAACATTACAAACTCGATTTTTGTCATGAGAGCAGAAGCCAGCACAACAAATTCAAATTAGGAAATGCAGTCTGAAACCCCAGGACAGCATTGCTGCCCTTCCCTCCCCCCCCCCCCCCCCCCCAAAAAAAAAAAAGGACATTCAATGAGAATATTACTCAGTGAGAAGAGAGGCTATTAATAAACCAATCAATTTGTGCATTGACCATCTGAGGGGAGTTCACAACAAAAAACAGTTTTTGCCCAGTATTCCAACAAGATATATTGATTTGCAGACAGTGGAAGTTTTATACCAAGTATCTTGGATTTGTTCTTATATATAGCAGCCTTGATGACTTTGACTTTGATAAGGCTGGGCATCACCAGAAATTTGTAGGTATCTAATTTGTCTGTATCCAAAGCCCAGTTAAAGAAAAGTCCATCCCTTTCCAAACCCAAGGAACTTTTTTTTTTCTTTTTTTTCTTGGCAAGGAAAGATGTCCCTCTGCCACTGGCCAACCCTGACCCACTCTTCCCAGGGCACACTGGGGTGAAAGGATGCAAAGACTAAGAACAGCAGCAGTAAGCCATAACCCTCCCATAGGGATAACCCATAGGCAGTGGAGGAAATGTAGTAAGTACAACTAAAATTGGATTTAATAATTGCCATTAATAAAGGGGCAAGTGTGTACCACCAGTTACTGTGCTGTCGGCAAAATGAATTGCTCAAGGCACATTAACAGCGTATTAGTTAACACATACACAGTGAGTGATCACACTAACTAAATAGTAAATATCTAGACTATATGACAATCGCTCCTTTCAAAAAATCCTTTAGATATTAGTGATAATGATTATTGACTTGCACAATGTAAAATAAATCAAGACTAATAGATATATTTCTTAATCTCTAAAATGTTTTTGATTGGTCTTTTTATTTTTTCTGTTGGTAAATGAAAGAATGATGTCATACAGCAGCATTAAGTACTATTAAACAGACCATAACTAACATTAGCTGCATAAATTATACATAAGCTGACACTTTTATGCAGTTTGTGAAGAATTGCTTCATGGGTTATGCAATCTTTTCCAAAACAAGTTCCAAAGAATAACATCACTAGTTATGTTTCATAGCTACAAATTGGTAACTGAATTAGCATTCATTTATTAAGTTTACATAGAGAACTCCTCTAATTCAAATGCTTGCAGATTATAATTTATTTTTATCTGAGGTATAATTTTTCATATCTTGTTTTTGCCAAAGTCAATATAACCTGAGCCAAACTCAGTTTCCAGTTCTCCATTTGTACCCTCCTATTCTTGGCTACTTACCTAGATGAGTCTTTTCTAGCTGGGAAGGTAAATAACTGAACATGGTTCACCAAAAAAAAATCTTTTGCAAAATTCTGATTTTCACAGTGTGATTTCTGAGGTAACATTGGCAGCTTTAGGACTTCATGATACAATCCTACTTGTGCAAGTTGAAAGAAAGGAAGAAAGAAAGGAAGAAAAGAAGGGAATGAAAGAAAGAAAGAGGAAGAAGGGAAGAAAGAGAGAATGAAAAAGAGTAAGAGAGAGAATGAAAAGAGTAAGAGAGAAAGAAAAGAATGGAAAAGAGAATCATAGAATGACTTATCTGAGCATCTTTTCTGTCAGGAGGAAGAGGCTGAATATAATGTTTTTTAAGAACCTGTTTTATTTCTCCTATCCCAATATAATCTGCAAGTCAAATACTGGCACAGGTGTTGGGTGGGACAATATGAAAAGACTCTGCTCCATAAATAGACTCCATGAAAGTAACAAATGATACTTGCCTTCTAGGACAGAGGCTGTTGTAGCTCTTAAGAGTTTATAGTAACATAGAGAAGATTCTAAGAGAGTGGCGTAATAATCACATGGAATGTTAATAAACAGGAAAAAGAAAGTGAGGAAGTAGAATATAGATAGAAAGATAAAAGAGCAGCAGGCAGTGGAAAGTTAAACAGCAAGAAAATTGTACTTTTGATGAGACTGCATGAAACTGAAAGTGAAAAAAATGAATCTAATCTGGATAAGATATGGAAAGAAACAACTGAGATTGTCATATATGAATGTAGAGACCCTGAAAAAATGAGTCAAAGGAGCCAAAATTACTTTCATGGGATGATCAATGGTAACCAAAGCACAGTGGGGCTGCAGCTGTGTCTGCAATACAAATACGGGCACATGCTCCTTGCTTGCCATAGGTACATGGGTAATGTGCCAGGATAACAAGCATTGTGGTGGGCATTTCAGAAACCAGAGGAAAATTAAGGAGGGAGGAACCACTGAGATAACCAAGGGACTTGCTGCAGTCACCACAGTCAGATTTAGATGATTCAATAGTTTAATGATGATAGAGAAACATTACTGTGTGTGATGTTTGTGGGAACTCTAACATTCCTGGCTCAAAAAGAAATAACATTTCTAACAGATGTATTAAGTGGAAAAGGTCCTCGTTAAACAGAGGGTGAAACAATAAGCAGTGGCACAAATATGAATTTGTCCTTGATAGACAGTTAAAGGCTGTATAGAACCAGTCATAGGGAATTACCTCAGATCAAGTTGATCCATCTTAAATTAAACGGAAAGACAAATAAAGTCATGCAAGTTTACATTTCCTGTTGCAAAAGGGGAAACATTATTAAACACGTGAAATTGTCTGGGCTGCAGAGCTCAGAGACTTGGATGTGGAGGGAAGCTGGACTCCTGAAGCTGCAAAACAGACCCAGAAACTCCAGGCATGAGCCGCCTGGTGAGGGGGAGCGCCCGAGGAGTGCAAGTGACCCACCTCTCAGGAGGGCTTCCTCGTGGAGGCCAGCACCTACGGGAAGGACCTTGGTTTTCCCCCAGACTGTTGGAAGGCCTTGCAAAGAAGGCTGAGAGGTTACAGATGCTTTTCAGGACAGGGAGTAGTGTACAGACAAAGAAATTAGGGAAAAAAAATAGAAAACCTTCCCAGGGCAAGGGCACTAACACTGTGGAGTACCAAGACCAAGGGGTTATACCACCTCCACTACCAGTGACATGGTCAAGTTCAGTTAGGAGTGGCGCAGGGAGAAGGTCACCCCTGAGACAGTGGTCCCCATGTTCCAGGGTCCTGTGTAGTACAGATTATTCTGAAATGAGATGGTCAGTTGTATTAAACAGTCACTCCAGGGCTGCAGATCCACTGCTGTACACTCCATTTTCTATTCGTTCCAGATCATTCCAGATGTGTTTTTTTTTGTGTGTGTTTTTTGCTGTCTGTTTTTTTTTTTTTGTTTGTTTGTTTTTTTTTTTTACCAGACTCTGAAAATCAATTTCTTAAAATTGGAGAGAGAAAAAAAAGTGCTGGAGAATAAATCCATCCTACCTTATTGCAAAAGCATCTAACCAACTTTCTTTTTGTCAATGAATCCACCTAAATGTATATTTTATGTGACTATGTTCTGATTTCTGAATGCCTTGGACAAGGTTAGAGCAAGTAAAACCAAGGTGCAGAAGTAACTAGGTGAGGTTCTTTGACCTGTGGTATGCAGGAAGTCAGGCTACACAGCCAGGAGTGATTGAACAGTTTGGATCTATTAAATCTGAGACTGCTAAACATGGCTGAAGTTTGAACTGCACTGAAAATCATTACAGAGTATGTCTTGCATGGATTGAAGGGAGAGAGGGAAATGAAATATATACAAAACATCATGACTGAAATTCCTCTTTAACCTCAAAAACCTTTAAAGTTTTTCACAGAGCCTAACAATACCTCACCTTTTTTTTTCTGGTTTAATGCATGTTCATTCGGATTGGCCAGGTCCAGCGGAGGTCTTGCTTCTTCCCGGACAATTTCTGCAAAACGGCTAGGGATGTTTCAGTCCAATCAAAGCAGCAATCTCCAAAGCAATGCGGTTAGCATTAGGGAAAGAAGAAATTTGCAAGTTTAAAAGACTTATTAAAAACAAACAAACAAGCAAGCAAAAAGAACTAGCTTCATCTAAAAAAGCTGGAGTCATATATGAAAAGTTGATTCCTTGAATTTTTTCTGTTGATTTTCTACTTTCTTTCCATTGCAGATTCAGCCATTCCAGATTCAGCCATCACAGCAAAGATGTGTTGATACCTTTTAGGCTGTTAATGAAAAAATAATTATGAAATATATAAATTTATAAAATTATAAAAATAATTATAAATCTGCCAAATACTACAAAAAGTTGAATTTAACTATTCTGCTTCTCTATTTCTCTGATTCAGGGCTGGACTTCAAAACCTGGTGGGACTATTTATAGAAGGCAGTAGGATTTTTTTCCTTCAAAAAGAAAACCAAAGACATAAAATAAACAAAGTTATGTTGAGAGGACTTCAAGATATGAAATAGGAAAAGCTATATAACACTGCTCTGGAAATGAGTACTTATAAAAAAGGTGGGCTTTGTTGTTGTTGTTCGTTTTGTTTTGTTTTGTTTTGTATTGTCTCTTGTAGCTGCCATCTAATCCAATGGGTCAGATCATCCAGGGTTCTAAATGAAACCCAGAAATTCCTCTCTTTGTCAGAGCTGTACACCATGCAGGGTCCCAGCTGGGTCTGTCCTGAATCCAACGCTATTCAATATTTCATTAA
This sequence comes from Anser brachyrhynchus, assembly GCF_964034855.1. Lineage (NCBI taxonomy): Eukaryota > Metazoa > Chordata > Aves > Anseriformes > Anatidae > Anser > Anser brachyrhynchus. Next base: position 43,279,954 of record NC_137700.1, read on the forward strand.
CAACTTGGATGACAGAGTAGAGAGTATACTTTGGATGACACCAAACTGGGAGAGACTACAAGTACGATTTTGGAGCAAGCATTCTAATAATGACATTTAATAAAGAGGAGTGTAAAGCACTATATATAGGAAGAAAAATCAAATCCATGAATAAAATGGTAGAGGTATGCAGAAAGTGACCTGGAGGTTGCAGAAGACCCCAAAGTGTTTATGAGACAACAAATACAGTGCTGTTATAAAATGGCAAATAACTTTCTCAGATCTCGGCAGAGCACCATTAAAGCCTTAATGAAAATAAAATGTCCATTTTTTGGCATTAGCATTTAATGAAGAGGTGAAGGAAAACTGGGAAAAAGTACAGAGAAAAATAGTAAGAAATAACAAAAATAAATGTTAAATATTTTAGAAAATGCTGTGGTGAGTTTGCGTAGTCTAGAAAAAGGAGGGGGGACACAATGCTGTTTTTATTTTAAATGCATTAATGTGCACATATACGAAAACATGTATAGGTAAATCTTTATTTAAAATAAGGTGACAAACACTTTTTTTTCCATGTCAACACAGGGCTGGACAAGAAGTAACAGGTTTCAACTTGCAGGAAGGGAGGTTTTCTATCTGAAAGGATAATTAGGCACTGGAGCAAATTACCAAGGGAGGCTGTGAAACTCACTGGCAATTTTTAAGAACGGATTAGACATACATCTGCCAACACTCATGTAATTTTAGTTGGTTCAGGTCCAGAGCACAGAAAGAGAAGGGGCCAGCTCCATTCTGCCTGGCGGGAGAGACACCTAACTCTGGGAACAAGCCATCCTGGGAACCGCCAAAGGGCCATTTAAAGGGCAGGAGTATTAACTTCTGTATAGTGCAGAGCCAGAGGTGACTACATGCCTCATCTGGGTGTTGCAGTTGGCTGGAATGAATCTGAATGTCAGTATCTTCCAGTGCAGAATCCAGCCTAACATCCCCTCCATCCCAACAGCTTCTCAGGGCTTCCTGATACATTGAATTACGTACCATGAATGAGAATCAATGCCCAACACGAAGCATAACGTGGACATACGGGGTATGCAGGTCTTATTTTTGCATATGTCTTTTTATTGAATGCACAACTCTGCACCCTAAGCACAGGCCCAGGGCCAATATACTCTAATAGACAATGGTATGAAACTCAAGACCTTCAGGGCATCTCAACTATCTGCATAATACTCAGTAGTCAACTGAAAATACAATTCTAAAAAATAGAAGTGGTTATATATCTAAAAATAATATGGATTTTGTCATAACAACTGTATCAAGGTGCCTACACCATCTCTAGCTGTTGAGCAAATCCACTGCTAAGCATTCCCCACAGGATTCCTTGGCAGGATGCCATAAAGAAACTTTCAAACCTTTCCTCCTTTTTTATAATTTTGCCTCTACTTCACTGTAACCCAAAATAACAGGCATCAGGGGCATATCTCCTAAATAATAGGCAGGGCTTAAAATGTCTGTCCAGGAATTCTGCCCTTTACTAGCAGACTAAATGCTCCTACATGGTCTCCTCCCTGGCCACACTCACGCCCATCTGCTCGCATGGCTTTGTGCCTGCAGCAGGTCGGTGTGCCAGCTTCACTAGGTCAAGGCTGCCAAGCTGTGACAGCAGTAGATGGACAACCTGCTTCATGCTGCCATGCTTTCTTTTCCAAAATCAGCCCTCTTTAGAGCAGCTTCCTGCATCAAGTATCAGGTAGCAAGCGGAAAGTACCTGAAGGATGGAGAAAGGAAAACATAAAAGGTTTGGGGGTATTTGCTATTTCCAAAAAAGCAGGCTTCTAGGAAACATATAAAGCCCATTTGGGATATAAGATATTATAAAAATATTGCCCATAGGAACTCTCTGAAAGCAAACCTTTGGCAGTGTTTCAGTAGTTGCATTAGGCAACCCTTAAGCAAAAGTATTCTTCCTAGCTCTTCCGGGCAGGGACTTTCTCTTATTTGTGTGTGAAGTGCCTTTCTTACTTAAGGCTAATTAATAAACAAACAGTATTGACAAAACAGATATCATCCAGAATGAGGTCAACACAGGGGGTACATGACACGCAAGGTGGGTGCTCATTAGCAGCCGTCCCAGCTCAGTCTGGCTCCAAGCACATCTCCTGCTCTTCCAGTTAAGGTGAAGGTGGGGTGTTTCAGCTTTTGCACAAAAAGTGGTATTTCAGAGTGTGTTGGGGTGTGTTCAGGCATAGCCTCACCCTCAGTGAGGAAAAGGAAGGGTACTCCCCTCCAGGACCCTCATCCTTTCCTCTCCAGACAGCTCCTGCCAGCCTCAGAGCTTCCCCAGACATGCAGCGCATGAGGGATCCTAGCAAGGCACAGAGGAACAAAAGCATTTTTTCATTAACACTTTTTTTTTTTTTTAATTAATTAATTAAAACCAGTGTGGTGTAAGTGGTTTTCACCAGTATGGAAAAGGGGCTCGGTATCAGCAGAATTTGTGAAAATGGCCCTGGCTAGGAGCAAAACAATAGCTCTGCCCAAGCTATAAGAAAAGGGAGCCAATAAAGACATTTTGAGATTTCAGAGCATAAATCACTGTCAGGAGGCAAGGGCACGTTTTCCTGGTATAAATACCGGGAGTAGTTAGTGTTCTGCTCCTACACCTGAAAGTCAGCTAATTTTGCATGTTAAATGCTATGGAAAATAAGAAGATTTGGGGCTGAAAGAGCAGCCTCAGATGCTAGAGGTCTTGCCTCCAGGATAAAATGAACAAATCTGGGGGTCTTGGTGCAGGTACCAGAGTCTGAACAGGTGCCTGGACTGAACTCTGCAAAACACGTATCAGTTTTGGAGGCAGCGCATCCAGAGACAGCCCTGGGAAGGCAGACCTTACACCCTCCCCAGCCCCATTTTCTGCACATAAAGGAAATGTTTCAGTCTATTATTCAAAGATTTTCCACAAGTATTAAAAACTGATGCACATTAAATTAAACTCATGAAGATTAAAATATATGTATTTCTTTGTCACTGATGAGAAATTTGTGTCCCTTGAAAAGGAGCTGACAGGGTGACATTTTGCTGGGTTTTCATTTAGTTGGGATATTCAGTGGCTGTGAAAGTCACAAAGTTAGGACTAATTTAAATGATTCAATAAAGAATAAATGAACCCAAAATTGTTTGTTTCTCTTTGTTTCAATGCTATTGCACAAGCCTGAGACAAGTACAGCATCTATTATCAAGTTATGAGAAACAGCTAAAGCTTTCCTGGTAAAGAATAGGGGGAAAAATCTATTCATTTAGAGAAAGAATTGCCATAAATGGCAGCTGAATTCGTGGTCTCTGGTGACCAAATAAAGAAGAACAAGGCAAGGAAGTAGATGTGCCTTAAAAGATCACAGCTCTTCATATAATGATGTTTTCCTCTAGATGCAGCACCTGGTGCCTTCCCATCCATGCTACCTCCATGGCACATCATGCTACCAAAAATCAAACTGAATTCAGTTTGCTGTTTCACTGCTCTAAGTGGTTTGCATGTAAAATGCCAGCTCATGGCCAGCATCTGTTCCACAAGCCAAAAGGAGCCCAAGTCTTCATGTCCCTTCCCATGTGAACCCTAACAACTCTAGCACTTTCCCCTGGTAGGACAGCTCTTCTGGAGGACACCCATCCTCCCAAACAGCAGGGAATGGTAAAACAGAACTAGAAGAGCTATTCTGAAATAGTGTAATGTCCAGGAGACAATACCTTCCTTAGGAACCCTGTCAAAAACAAAGTCTAGGACTTTGAGTCGTGGACCGTGCTTCAGGCCTCAGGACTGCATGCATGCACTCCTAGCCATGTAGAAAATTATCCCCAGCAAAGCTGGTCACGTATCAACCAACACGCGTCTCGCTGCTTCCAGGAGTCCGCTTGCGGCAGGAAGGTGAACATGCAGAGAGACAGAACTTGTGTAGATCATTACAGGAGCCACAAAGGGCAGAACAGAGAGTGATAGCACTGTAATGGAAAGCCAGGAGTGTGACAGCAGGGATGCAATGCGTCTGATCCTCAGCTTTGAATGACCCTGTGCATCTTAAGGAAAAAGAATAATATAATAGTTCTCCATTGATCCCACTTCTGATTTGACCTCCGGATATGTCTGCTTACCTTTCAGACTCACCACCCATGACATTCTTTAAAAATTAAGGACACAAGGGAATGTGTAGAACAACAAAAAAAACATATAGGGCTTGGCTATATCCTTCCATGTTTCTTGTACCCACACTCATTTCTCCCCCTCCAACGACCTTCTTTCATTGGTTCAATTCAATTCACTGTTATTTATATAGCCATAGCACGAAGAGACTCGATCTGAGATTCGATCTCCACCATGGCTGCCATCGGCTCAGCGCTATGGCAGGTGCTGCCTGCTGCCGCCTCGAAGGGAAACAAAACCAAGGGCTGGGGGACAAACGCAGGAAGGGGGGTGAGCAGCCTAGGGGGACATGGGCCACCAGCAGCACGTCCTTGCCCAGGTCTCGTGTGCCTCAGCCAAGCCGGATCTGGATGGCACTGGGGCTGAGGGCACCGTAATGGCTTCAATTCTTTTCAGCAACACAAGTAAAGCAAGCCATCCTGTTTTATTTTATTAAAGTCATATGTTATTCTGGAATTCTGTGTTACTGTTGTTCTGCCTGCTTAGTCTGGCAGTCTAAGTATATTTGAAAACCAATAAAATAAAATATTACCAAAAAACATAATACTCTAGAAATCCACTCCCTTCTGTAATTACAGTTTAACGTCTAACATACTTTGTGCTTCACATTCAGCAAACTTTGATACAGTACTTAGACTGAAATTATGGTGCACCAGAGTAACATACATTTGCTGGCAATGAAAATGGGAAATAATTTCTCTTTTATAATTAGGGGATGTCTGCAGGATGGAGGTGCTATTTGTTTGTCATCACAGAATATGCCTGCCTTGTGTCAGGCAATCAGTTTGACATGTGGAGTTAACTTTAGGTTATCCAGACCAGGCACATGTATTTGTTCTCCATTTTCTCTACTGTCTCACAGCAAGTAGGCATGTTATACATAAGGGCAGCGTTTTCTTGTAAAGAGTGTTTGTTTGTTATTTTTTCAATCTCTTATTCTCAAAATACTCTGTTAACAAAACCACAAAGGGACATTTCCCTTATCCACATGAATTAAGAGACCGCAAGTTTTAAGAATCAAAATAATAAAAAATGCTAAAAAGACTTGTGCTGCTGTATAATGATGGGGAAATATTTGGGTTTTTCTCCTTTGCCAGTATTTGTGGCATATTTCTAGACATGATGTTAGTAATAGAGACCGTGTGAACAAAGTTTGGAAAGCAACATCTTTTAATTGAATGGCTCCAGCAGTAATTATTATTTGCTCTCTTGTTAATTAACAATTTACAAATGGCAGCCAGAACAGTATGGGTAAATTACTTCTTCAAGATGACTTAAAGCTGGAAAAGGGCTGCAATTACCTTCTATCAGAATTTTGCCTTTTTTTTACTAGCAATTTCTGTTTGACCCTGTAAGAGAAGTCAGAGATTAAATGGGAAAAAAAAAAAAAAAAGAAAAAGAAAAAAAAAAAGATAGGAAGAAAGAAAGAAAAAAAAAGAAGAAAAAGAAAGAAAGAAAGTAATCATGTAATCTATGTCCTGCCTGCCAAAGTTTCTTCTGTTCACGGGCAATTTTCTATCTCCAGGAGCAGACGCTAATCACAGCTGAACAGTGCCTTAAAATCCAGTCTCCCTCACTTGCTCAGATCCAGAAAAATAAGTTTAACACTCATGCTGGGGGTTTTCTCTTCTTTACACGACCCGGGTATATAATTCACGCTTTCCTTCAAGACAGTAATTTCCATTGATTTCAATAAAATACCGGTACCAGCACAGCTGGTCAATCCCCGGCTCTTACCCTGCTGAATTCAGTCAACAATTCAATTATGAATTCAGCAGATGTTTCAGCTCTTCAGGCCACCGGGAATTTCTCAGCTCCAGCGCTCCGGTGAGGCCAAATTTTCAAAAGTGGCCTCAAAAGTGGAACGGTCTCTCCAGGGAGGCGGTGGAAGAACCACTGCTCGGGACATTTAAAACCAGAGACAAAACAGTGGTAATTATCCAACAGGGAGCACTCTTCTCTGGAAAGCTAAGGTATAGGGAACGCAGTAGGTCTTATTCATCTCCAGTTGCTGTGATCATAGGAAAAACCGAGCACGAAGAACTGGAGCTCACTGTCTACTTATGTATGCAAATTGTCTTCTTTGTGCCTACATTAAACAACAGCCCGTGCAGGAGTAAACCGGATAGGTAATTATCTAGTCTGAATGTGCACATGGTCTTGCACATGGAGATGTGATGAGATGAGATGAGAACATGCACATATTTAGTATGCACCCTTTTACGGGCTGCTTTTGAAAACTTGATCCTTAGACAGGTATACAAAGAGATTATCATGATTATCTGGCAGTTCCTCAAGATCAAGGAATACAGTCACAAGAATCATACATTCTTCTTCGTAATATAGGGATACGATCGTAACTCAAATGTCATTTAACAAAGCAATACAAAAAGCAGCACATACTCCTGTCATTACGCTGCGGAGCCGCAGAGTAGGAGACCATTGTCTGAACACTGCTTCTCTCCCAAAGTCTTTTTAACCTACCAAGCTCTACACAAAGTTTTATTCAGGAAAATAAAGACCATTTTATTTTCTGAATGATCTCATCAACACTTATGCAGGATATTTTCTAGTCCACACCATATAAAGACAATTCCTTACCCAAGAAAAAAAGGGACTGGCAAGCAGAGGCTCACCTCCAGTGAGTGTGGCGTTCACTGCTACTTTTCAAAAATGCCCCCTGCAATTTTACCCAATTTACCCCTGAGATTAACATGAAAAACAATGCAAGACCACTCTCAAAACAAACAAACAAACAAAAAAACAGGTAGACTAAAACCATGTGGTAGCTGAGATGAAGCAGTTTACTGTTCTACCTTGAAAGAGGAGTCAGAGAAGGAACATGTTCCTCAGGACTGACAAAATGTTTTTATTGATCTATTTATTTTATTTTTAAAAGTGTTCTGGAACTTACTGCACTTTCTTAGAATATTGTCGCACCTATACCTGGCAGTGGTCTCCAATCTGCTGTGCCCAATGCCTTGTCTTTGTAGAACAGCATACTGTCATGGTTCTATATCAACTGGAAAAAAAAATAGTCAAGAGTGGCATTTTTTTTCAGATGATACAGAATTAGAATGTGCTAGCAACAGCTACAGGAGCGCCAAAGTTTAGGACAGTAAACAAAACATCTGACAAGGGGAGGATCTTTATCTCACTGATTTTAGCAACTTGAAATTGGGTTATAATTCAATGGATTCCGCTAAAAACAAATGATCGACACAGAGATCTCAGAGGACAGCAGAGCTGAGAAGACCACACCATGCCTCTGTCTTCGGGGCTGAGAGCCTTGATGATTTAAAGGAAGCTTTGGGTAACGTCACAAGCAGCGAAGCAGAGTCCAGTCCTCCACCCCGACAGCCTCTGTGCTTAGCACCAAATGCCAGTTCAGCATCTCCTCATGGTCCTCCACCGAGAGACATAGATTTTGAGACTCTCCTCCTCTGCCATCCACTTTCCTGTGTGTGAGCAGCCTGGGAAAAGCATCAGACTGACAATACTGTAAGGTGAAGTTGTCACATTTTCTCCTGCACAGACGTGAAGTAAGAAATCAGACTTCCATAAATTGTGCTGACAGGCTCCCTGAAAGGAGACACACTGTCCAGTTTGAGTTGTGGATGTCTCTGCGCCGTGTGCTAACAAGGGGTACATGTAAACGCCACCTGTCACCTTGGCTCTCATGCTCTCAGAGCCTAGGAGCTGGAAGAAGAACAGCCCTCACCTCCCGGGATCACATCGTGGCCCTGAGCACTGGCTTGAGGCCACGTCTGGACAAATCTGGAGCCACAGCACCTGCCCAGGAGAGGCTGGCGCCTTGCTGGCCTTGTCCCCTCCCAGTCCAGTGTTCCCCGAGTCCTGAGGATCAGCTCATTGCTTGTTTGTTTGAATATATGTATATATAGGCAAGTGAGATGTTGTTACTTCTGTTGTTTGTCTTTCTGCATTGCTACCAACATCACAGAACTGAAGGCATTCACGAAGCCATGGGATGTATCCGCTGAGGTGTGCAGAATGTGTCCCATCTTCTTCTAAGGTCACAAGAGAAACATCCCTGGAGAACAGGTATTGTAAGCAACATGTGAAATACAAGTGAAATTCTCAGCTCCCAGCCAAAACAAGGTCTCATTTGTTTCACAAGGATTCACCGAGAGCAAACCAAGAGACTTCACACTGGAAAGGGGCACGTAAAGCTTGGCCACCTGGCGGAGGGTTAAAGGTGTGCCATGTCCACCAGGCCTTCTCCACACATCCATTTCCGCCTCAGCAGAGCAGTGCCAGGCCCTGCAGCTCCAGCGTCCAAGCAGGGCAAAGCTCTTGTGCCAGGCATGGAGCGGGCCGCAGGCCGAGGCCATCGCCTCCCACAAAAATCCCTCAGTGCCAGGGGACCGACGACAAGAGGGCAATGCTGAGAAATTCTAGGATCTCATCTTTTATTTTTACTGAGAAACAAGGAATTGTCACAGCAGAGGAGATCGGTGACAAGACCCCGTGCCTTCTCAAAGGCAGGCTAAGCCCCTGCCCGGCCCCATCCGGCACGTTGGGCACACGGGGACGGCTCCTGCCCCACGGCCCCACCGTCCTCACACGAGCTGCGGCGCGGGGCTGGATTAGCCCTATCGTTATCTGAGCTCCAGGGCTACGTGTTTTAATAACGGCCATAAAATTATCCAGTCCTCTCTGAAACCCTGCCACGGCGCTTGTTTCAATGACCCCCTGTGGTAGTGAATTCGGCAGATTGACTATGTATTGTATGAAGAAGGATTTCCTTTTGTTTGTTCACAAAGCATTGCCCTTTAATTTAATCATACGTCCCTTTGCTCTTGTACAGTTAGCTGTACTCTACCCATTCCCCCTCCTCCTTTATACAATCTGGACATCTCCAAACTATTCCTGTGTTACCTCTAATTATTTCTCTTAATTCAGTTATTAAAAAAAAAAAAAAAAAGTCTGCTTGTGGCAGAGGCATTGCGGATCTTTAGTAAAATTGACACAAATATTTTATTAAGATAATTAATAACGTTCAGCACAAGCTTGTTTGGGAGAGCATTTGAGAAACTGAATGGGTCTGAAATTTGAAACAGATGCAAGACATATTCATAAATAAAACCAGACCAAGTCAAACTGTGGCCTGCATAATAAGACATCACTCACTCTGTTTGCTATATATTTGCAGACATGTTGTTAGCTGCATTTATTACAAAAGTTAGGTGCTTATTTGGAAGCTTTCACTTCTGTGAGCTTGTGATACATTCTGTAAAACAAGAACCATAAATCATAGTGCGCTGGTTTGAAAACCATGTACCTCCAGATAACTAGCACTTGTCATTAGATTGTCTAAAACAGAGGATTAGCCAAAATACAGATGGAGAGGAAACACAGACTGTTTACGTTGAGTACTTTGGACAAGAGCCCAAATAAATTACTATCGATATGGATATAGCATTTCTCAAGAGTTATATGGCAAAAAGTGCAAGAAAATACTCTGACAGAGAAAATAAATAAAGCTGACAGGAGTTTAATTCTGTAGATCCTGTACTGTGGATAAAAATTAGAAACATGGAGGCACTAAATCATTTTACCAGTACTTTAAACAATAGAAGCAGACTCGGATGGTACTATGAAAGTTCAGAACAGTTTCTTTTGTAGACTGGATAAATATTCAGCATTGTAACACTTTTCACACTTCCCATACACTGCATGACCTATTTCCCAGTCCTTTTTCATGTGGGACAGGTTTTAAATAAAATAGAAATTCCTCTTGCTTCTTACAGATTGGAGTTGATTAAATATTCTACTGATAAAGGGTAAGCAAATGTCAGATTCAATATAATAAAAAGAGAAATGAGAGTTCATACAAGCAGCAAAGCAAACAATCCATTTTCATACTTTATTAGAAACATTTATTGCCATAATGACTGCATTATACTAAGCAAGCAGGTGGAAAGGTGCTCTGTGCAAGATATTCTCAAATATCTTTATTTTGAGGATTTTATATCTCCAATATTTAGACAGATGTTTTATTCCCTATAATATAGTCAGAGTATGAAATGCTGTAATTTCAGTTACTACATAAGGATCAAAATTGTACTTGAAGATCATGGCCTGTCATTGTGATTTCAACAATAATGGTAGACCATTAAATGCTCAATTTTTCTGCTTTGACTTTATATTCCCAATGGTGAGTTGCTTTAGATATAGATGGTAGAGCTCCGTGTGCACCGGCAAATGCTCTGCCCAAATTTGCGGAACACATTGCGTGTGTGCTTCTCAGTTATTTTGCTCCCTATACGATTTTATAGATATGCAAGTCTGATCCCGGGCCTGAATGGAAATGACAGAGATAGCCAGTTTTTCCTTCTGCGGGCTCTACCGCTATCAAACAGCTGGCACTCGTTATCTTAACAAACAGTGGGAACTGTAATTAAGCAGATCTGTCTTCAATAAGACACCAGTGCCACCAGTGCTACCCTTTGTAACAAGAATAGTTGCTTGTTTCAGAGCTTGACTTTCTCTTAATTTACCAAATCAGGAAGCCAAGTCAGCAAATAATTTAACAAAAGATTTCATTATTTTGCTTCATTTAATTTAAGAAAGAATGTAACCTATGTTCAGTGCCCAGGGCCCAGGCTTGCATTCCTCCCGCAGCCAAACTCCCCATTAAAGTCAGTGGGAGCTTTGGCTGCATGAGTAGCTCAGGACCGACTCTTCTCTTAGGACTTTCCTTATCATTTTTTGGTGAATTCTTTTTTTTTCTTTTTTTTTTTTTTTCAAGAATTCTTTTACTTTGCCATAGATTTTGAAATACATATCTGTTTGAGTTTAGGATGAGAAAAAGGCAAAAAAGGAAAAGCCTGACATATTAACCAAGAAATTTACTACCAAGCCTCTTCTTTTTATTAACAAAGATCATTAAGACATCGGTTTTTCTTTTACTGGCAGCATTCCACTGCCAGCATATTCTCAATGTCTAGGACACTTTCATTTTGTAATCTGGAGGATACAGTATATTAATTTTCAGGATTTATCACAAGAAAAGTGAAGTCATACTAAGTACAGTAGGTGTAACTAACTTTCATGTCAAAAAAGCTGTAAAGAGTGCCAGAAGCTCTGCTGGGCTAATAATAAGCTAAAAGGATATAAACTTGATTAGTCTCACTTAAGAAGCAAGAAGATAAAGTAAGCTTGAAAAGGCCTTTGCTCTTCCTTCAACTTCAGTGGGCTGGAGAGAATCACAAAGCTTATTGCCATGAGATACTCGCTATAATGCCACTACAGCTATTAGCTATATGTTGATTTGCACCGTACCGCACCCCTCGGCAACCACACCAGCAGTGATTCTGTCCAAAGCGCCAAAATCTTTGCAACATCTCAGTGCTCTCATGTCGTGTCACATTACCTAATGTTCCCCTGGCATGTGGGGCCTCCTTATTAAAGCTTCCAGCTACCAGAGGGAGATTGTTCCTCGAACAGAGGGTGAGGGATGTCTTTCCCCTGCTCTTGAATACATTGTTCACAGATGCTATGCACCCTCCTCACTCCCATGCCTGCGAGGACCCACGGGACACCTGAAACCAAGCAATCCTGCTGGGACAGTGGAGCTGGGACAAAGAGGAGCCTCCTGGTGCCCTGCGTTCGGTTAGGGGAAAGCTGGGAGCTGACACACTTACCCAGTCTGCTGATAAATTACTCGGCATCACCATGCGAGCAGTAAAGCAGCTCACGCCTCGGGTTCATTGCTGCTGTGGCATCTCTGCACCTCCTGTGGCAACTTCTGCCCTTCGGCTCAAGGGGGTCAGCACAGACCACAGAAATGCAGCAAGTCAGGCAAAGCTACTGACAACATCTCAGACAGGTAAAGCAAGACTGAGACTGCACAGGTGTTGTAACTTTGTGTGCCTAAGAGGAAAATGCACCAAAAGCCCGAGAAGGGCACCAGATTGCAGTAGATGGTCGTCACAGACCGGTTGTGGGTTTATCCCTTACTCTTGTGGAACACTGTGTGCATTTTCCAAAAGTCTTTGAGCCTGAGACACAAAACTACAAGGGCATATCCCTGAGCACATTGACTACTGCTTGCATTTCCACACTGTTGTACATCCACGTTTTTTTAAACATTGAGAATTAAACCAGTTAAAGAATAATACATTTTAGTGGATTTTGATAACTCTTCTCCCTCTGTTTTCTCTGTCCTCGCTTCACCTTTGCTCCCCAAGCACCTCGTGCTTCTTTCAGTGAAGTTGATGACGACTGCCAGTTAGCCAGCTCTTTTCTCATCATTTTCCCAGAAATCACGAGTCTTTCTTACCCCCAGGTAAATCAGCAGTAACTTGACTGAAAAATGACTTCTGGTCATTCAAGAAGAAAATCAGCCCGGTTTGCCATCCGAGCCCAGGGAATGGGACGCAGACCGGGGTTTGTGCTCAGTGATGAGAAAGCTGGACAACGGCTTTCAGTCACCGGGCTGTTCCCCAAGGAAGCATGTCGTGACAGGAGCGGCACCCTAATGAAGAAAAACAGTACATTATCAGATGTAAATTGTAGTTAATGGTGCGTGTGGTTCTGCATGCTGATATTGATTATTACAGATTAAGATAAGTTTCGGGATGGAATATATTTGGTGTATGCGGTGACACCTGCAAATCGGGATTCTCCATCAGGTGTCAGGTCTGCATAGCACCAGGTGTGCTGTGGGGACACAGTGGCACTAGCATGGCAGAAGGGACCTTGGAGAAGGAATTGGGAACCCATGCAGGAAACGCACCCAAAAGGGATGAGCACCAAAAGGGAAAAGCAGAGCAGGAAGGGGCTGAGCATGGGAGGGGAGAAAGAGATGAATGAGAGGTGATGGGGCACATGCCCCAGGGTGTGTGGAGGTGGGCTGAGATCTGAGCCTCAAAAAATTTATTCCAGACCATCAGAAGAGGCCCCAGAGGTGGGCACAGGTTAATAAGTTTTGGGGGCAAAACACTCACTACTGCTCAAATCCACAAGCACAGGTCCAACACCGAAGACGGTTTTTTTTCTCCCTTTATTATATCCTTCATAATCACTTTGTACTCAATTATCATGTGTATACTTTTGCTAGAAAGATAAAATTGCTGGTGTGAAGTAAGTCATGATCTGCAGAAAAAGTCAAATATCGAGGTTTTAAGGGATATTTATTTTTATTTCCTGGTTTTGGCCAGAACCCAGAAATTGTGTTTGTAGAATAAATTACTCACTGTATAGTGCACAAAACATGAAATAACTATAAGAACTGTGGATTTTGGCAATTACCAGATCAAATGAGTTTCAAGAGAATGCTATAGAGAGTCTAAAGATTTAGGCATTTCTCTATAAGGATAAAAATGTTAAAACCGTTTTAAGAGATTTGCTCTACATATTAATTTTAATGTAGCCACCAAATTCTACCCCCTCTCCCCACATTTTATATTGTATAATCCAAAGATTTTTATCAGGGATTCCCTTGAAAACTTCTAGGCAGAGCAGCCAGGGGGTGCAGCAGCTCCCTGAACCCTACCAATGTTGCATAGCTTGCCTCCAAAATTTTCTCCAGCATAAAATCCAAGCGATTTGCCCTCATAGCCCAGCTCACAGGCATCTGTAGCTCTGGTTCTGGCCTGTTTCTGCAACAGGAGGGACCAGAACATGAAATCTAACCACCAAACCCCTTGAAAGGGTATGGAGTGATCCAGGCTTTGAACCACCCAATTCGGGGATGACCAGGACGACAGTTGTAGACCTACTTTTAGTGTACAGGGCAGAGAGAAGGTTGCAGCACTTGCTCCAAGGTGAGTGTCATGCATGCAATGAAAAAAAGAGGAAAAAAAGGGAAAAAAGAAAAAAGAAAAAAAAAAAACCTGTGCCCACTTCAGCAAGAAACCCCCTAGGAAAGCACAAACCCCTACAAGCTCATGTTTCAGGAGGCCAGGCAAGCAAAGGGTTTAACAGATGTAATTATCCGGAGCTTTTGCAAAGCGAGGCTGTGCTTACTTTCACACAGCCATCAGCCCTGCTTGCTCTCACCACCCAGCTCAGCATAGCTTTGAAATTCAAATGTGCTTCAGCTGGACGGGCTTTGGAGGAAGGAAGGCTCAGTCAACACCATGGTGCACGTGGCTCGTAAAGCTTTTTTTTGTGGTTTGCTTGGTCCTAATTTGTCAGCAAAGCAATGTAGGCCAGGTAGGGGGAAGAGTAACTCCTCACTCCAGGGAGCTGGAAAATCTCAGCTTTGGAAAAGTAAAATACAGGCAGCTCCTAGATTTGTCTGGATCTCCTGAAAGCAACGTTCGGGGATGCCATGCTGGGTGCTCTGTAGAGAGGAGCTAAGCACAAGTGACCTCAGTGCCTCAGACACTAAATCATGACCTGGTGCCCAAGCCCTGACAGTCCGCTGCCTACCTGTCCCCAACAGATCATAATAATTTAAGCACCAAAACTCAGCCACATAATTAGCAGAAGAAACTGAGGGTTTCTGCTGCAAGGCTGTGATTAAATTAGCCATTTATGGATTTCTGAAAGAAAGGAGACTAAAATGTTTTATAGTGTAGTTAAAAGACCCATTGAATGATTCCCTCATGTTGAACATTTCCTAATGTCAGAAGCAGGGTGGATGACATAGAAATCATAAATCCAATTGAGAAGTGTTAAAAATCACTTTATTCTGCCAACTTACTAGAAATTCAATAAAATGGTATGGGAGAATTTATTTGTGTATGTGCAATATATATGTGTGAAATTAAAGCCACGGAGGTGTCCATGTGCAGCACGCGCACAACAGGGCTCAGTTCTCCACTACTGACCTACCTCAAAAGGGGCAGAAAGTGGATGCAGGAAAACCATTCAGGACCGATGGCTTTGGGAGACATCAGCAGTGAGCAGAGGTGGGGGGGTGGAGAGGGCATGCAGGATGGAGGCTGCGTTTCGAGGCCAGTTCTGGCTGGGGGCCTGCGATGCCCACGCACAGGGGACAGCCCTGGTGCCTATAGTTCAGTTACTCTTTATTTTTGCATGTTTCTTTTTATGTCGTATATTAATTCACTTTTTCACCCCACGGAGTGGGACTTTGGAGAGGTACGAAATGACAAAACGCAGCTTTGTTTTCCGGCCGGATTCCCTGTGTGTATGCGCCTCTGGTGTCTGACTCGGCTTCCAGCTCCATCAACATATCCAACAGAGCCTGGGGCAAAGCTGGAGAAAAACACCCAGCGCATTCAATTTACAAACAGAAATAAACACCTTTTCAGCAGGTTCTACATAATCACTAAACAAAACCAGGGGAGGGGGAAAAAAAAAACGCACAACACAACATTTTTTATCTCGTTGGCGTGTGGCTGTGACCCTTTATTTTCTCAAGGAAATAACACTATTACCGAAGGATGTCTAGCACTGGGATCTTGAGCGGCATCGCAATCTCTGTGTGTGTTTACCGCAAGCTGCTGCCAGCTCTGCTGCCCCGCCTCAGTGAGGGATCGGTGCCCCTGGTCCCTCCTGGTGGCACCGTCGCTGTCCCTGAGACCAAAGCCACCTCCCGGTGCTGGCAGCTCCCGCCCCGTGTAACTCCATCGGAGCGGGCGAAAATGAACCAGATATGAAAATGTCTGAAGCAATCAGTGAACACACAGCAGGGGGGTGAGAGCTTAATCCTCCCTAGCCCAAACAGCCCCGGACACCCATTACGCTTACAGGAGGTGGGACAGTGCGGCGGTACTGGAGCACGAACCGCCATTCCCAAAGGAATCGAGGCATGGCCGTAGGTACGTGATGTGGTTCTGGGAGGGAGCCTGTGCAGAGTTTTACAGCGTTTGTGCACCAAATGCAGGTTAACCTGCCTGTGTGCTTCTCTGGCTTCCTTGTTTTGATTCACCCAGAGAGCACGCGCAGTTCAAGTTTAAGCAGAACTTTATTGTTTTTAAGTCCTTGTTGAACATCTTATAACTGCTCATTCTTCATGGGAAGGCTAATAATGTATAACTTACGCTCACATAACGTAAAACATTACAGTCTTGACTGTATACATTTATTTGTAGAATGATTAAACAACTGAGATAAAATTAACACAAAGCTGAACATTAGCAGTCAGCATCTAACAGTAAGCATCCTTACAGCAATTTAATATTTACTGCAAAGAACTGCAATACCTATTTGAAACTAATATGCTGAAAGTTTCAAAATACATTTTTTAATATAACTGACATATATTTCTGCAATATCTTCTTCCAGGAAAATAACATCAGCCTGTTATTTAACATTGATAGCAGATAAACAAAAACATTGTAGCCAAGAACTTTATTGCTAAATTGAATTAAGTGTCCTGGGAAATGCATTTAATTTGGTGCTTTCCCTAATACTATGCCAAGTCCTCCTTTCAGGTACACCCATGTAAACCTAAACTTCAGCTTTTACTGGAAGGCTGGGCTTTCTTACTTTCTGTTGCATATATATTGAAATTGAAGAAATCTATGAGCTCATGGACAAATTGAGAGAGCACTTAGATCCTTCTTTCCCTTTATTTGGCTGAAATTCAGAAGTACAAACATCAGATGACAAGATGGAATCCAGAATTTGTGCACAGCTTTATGTGCCCCACACATATCTGCTGGGTTCAACACAGCTTTCTCGTTGAAAATATGCAGCTGCTAGTGACCCCAAGGTATTCTGGACCCTTTGGAAGAGCAATTAAATAATTACAAGATGAAGTGCACAGGCCTATAACAATGGCACATTCGCATTTTGTGGGTCAGATGACAGGGCTGGTCACCAAATTCACCACAAGCATCCACAGCCTGCCCGTGCTACACTGGTCTGGGAAGAAATGGCTCTAGATCAATGCCCAGGAAGGCACAACATAGACCCATTGCATTGGGTGGAAACATCATCTTGCAACTTTATTTACGCTCAGGTATGAAATACCATAACAGTTTCGAACTCTGCCATGCATATGCGGTTTCAAAAACTCATAGGCCATGCAAATCAGCACCATCTTAGAGGCAGTTTAGGACAAGAAGCGAGGATATGGATTCCACTGGACCTGCAGATGTTGGCATTGCTTCTAAAGCTCAAAGCCCACCAGCACATGGGCTTCTGGCAGGCTGGTCCTTGACAGTGGTGCCAGGACAGCTCTGCCCATCTCGCTGACCACTGAGGGCTGGACCATGGTTCTGCTGCCTCAGACTCATCACACCCCCTCAGAGCTGCTTAAAAATTGAGTAAAATGGTCATATCCCAGACACCATGAAAAAATATGAAAACATGACATTTTTGGACAGTGGCATCTCCACTCACCCTGGGCAGCCAAGGAGGGGTGGGTGCTGTGTGCTGTGCCATGAAAGCACTATTCATTTCTGGTGATGGATGCTTTAAACCAGACTTTCTCAGTTGTTTCACTTTGAAAGAGCATCAAGCCCTTTTGAAGAAAGCCTGCAGATCACCGTGTAAAGTGTCACCACAACTGGCCAAAACTTTGTGTGTTCATGTATTGCTCCCCTTCCATGCAGTCTGGCTTTTTGTGCGTTTGGGAGGGCATGGATGTGTTTGGTTATCCCAGTGTCACAGATCACAATGTCATATGGCTCACCAGTGGCTCCAGGACCACAAGAAAATAAAAGCAGGCTGCAGTATTGAGAAAATGATGTATGTCCACATTTATACCTAACAAAATCAGACTTGATTCTTCACCTCTTTGCAGCACGTACATAGTGGTTTGCACTTGCAAAAATCCAGAACAACCTCAACATTAATGCTACCTCTCTGACAAGGTAGTTTTATATACTCAATTACCGCTGCATTATCTTTCATCTCTACTATATGTGAAAACAGTAAAAACGAAATATATTTCACTTACCGTTCCTTCATTCAAAAGAGTTTGCTTTTGTCTTCCTTTACCCTATTCACTGACAGCAAACTTCATGAATTAACTGGCTCATGGTATAACTCATGCATGGAAATCCAATATAACCTCTTGGCTATAAGCAGTAACACTTCGCTTATCGTACACTAAAAGAATTTTTACTAGTTAATTAAGATTTGTTTGCTTAATTTTTTTCAGGCAGTTCGGGATGTTGCTGTTCTGTCATTTGGCTGGGAAAATCGTGATGTATACTCTGTATAAAAGTGCCAAAATAAGAAATGTTAGACTGCAGTGTCTGTGGTAGTAAATCTTTTTTGTAATCCTAACTTCATATTTCCATTGAATTGTTCCTCTCGAGCTGTGCAGACAGTTGAAGTATTTGAGTATAGTCACATATGCTTTGCTGCTGCTAACAGCCTAAAGTTAGTAATCTGGAGGCACACATACAGTGCCGAGCATGCTGTTGGCACTCCTTAGGCTGCAAAATATTGCAGCACACCTTATATAGTGCTTGCTTTCGAAATTTCCTTTGCACTTTGTTTACTATATATTCCAATAGTGTAATATTAAACAAAAACAGTGTGTCCTGTGCCAGAATGATTGATTACTACACCGTGGCAAGGTCACCTCCTAGGAACAGGCTGAGTGCAGTAAGGGCTGTCTGACTCATACAGTTAACACTATATCCGCATTGTATGAATGTCACCAGCAATCCAGTGATTTATTGCTTGGAAGGCTCTGTTCAATTTTTTCTGCCTGACCAAATTGCACATTTTCTAGAAAAAGAAGCAAAAATGTTTCAGCACATGGATTACCCCAAGTCCTCATTTCTCCCACTAGGTTCAACGAGTCTTTTCAAAGATGCTGATCATCAAAACCTCATATTTTTCACTTTTTTTCCACCCTCTTCTGCCAGATATTTGGCAAAAAATGATTATTACACTAATGAAAAGGTGCAGCAGAAGATTAAGGGTTTTTTAATCAGATTTTGGTAACATCTGTGGGCCAGGAATAAGGGCAGCTGTATGTTCTGTTTCTTAATTTTAGTAAGATTTACTCTGGGTATAAAATGTTAGCCTAGGGCAAAATTTAACTAGCTTAAAAGAAAAGAAATGATAGTCTTACAGAAACCACCTAACTCAAACTGTTTGAAAACAGTGACTGAGATTAATCCCTTTTGCTCTAAGAAATTCCTACTTTCTGACAAAGTAGATATAATTATAGATTGAGAGAAATGACTTTCAAAATTAACATTCCAGCAGTCCCCGACATAATAGATACATTCATTCCTGTTGTATCTGCATGGAAATCAAAGAAGATATATCATGTTTGAATCCGGGCTTTTATTTTCAGGACATACAGCACATTTGCAGCACACTGGCTCGCCCACAGCCTGGGTAGGGAAGGAGAGCTGGAGCCATCCTGCGCCCACCTCAGGGCTCCAGCCCCTTGTTTTTGTTTGTTTGTTTGTTTGTTTGTTTTTCTGGGCTCTGCATCCAACCCACTTTGGAACCCAGAACCAACAAAAGGGGATGGGGCCTGGGAGGGCTTTTGGGTGCCCAAAGGTTTGGGGAGGTGCTGGCTGGGAGTGGAGGTGGGTGTTGTGGCATTTCCAAAAAGCACCTTTGTCTGTAGGCATTTATCTTCTTTTGCAGGTATCTTTTCCATACCTTCAAAATCTGCTTTCTGTTTCCCTTTCCATGCCATGCCACCTTTGCATCGTTAGGCCTCAGTTCTCACAGGAGTAAAATAGCAACAGAAAATATCAGCCTTTATCTCAAAGAACAATAAAAAATAGCTAGGTAATGTGTCTTAACAAGTGCCATATAATGCATCAATTAATGCTGCATCTAGTGAACGGTATGTGACACAATAACTGAGATATATTGTGTCTCCTGAACCTGTTCCAATTACTCTGTTTTTTCTATTATGACAATAAGCGTATCTGTGCAATGAAACTCCCATTACCTACCTGCCCTTCAAAGAGCTCTCTGAACATCAGCTCAGACGCCACAATTTAGGAAGCAATGACTGAAACCATTCTGAGGAATTAAAGAGTGTCCTCCAGGCATCAGGACCAACATTTCCCGGTCTTCTGCTCTTGTGTTTACCTGTGAACTAGCGAAATATTTTAATTTTAAATGGGAAATAAATTAATTTTGGGTGTGAAGGAGTGAAGATCTAAGCAGATGGAATGCCATACTTTTGGTCCATAAAGTCCAAATATGCTCCAGTTCAACCAGGAAGAGTTCATCGCTTCAGCTCATGCCAATGAAACAATCAGAAGGAAATGGGATGAAACAAAGCAAAAGTTGGCTGCAGGAGCATGGCAAACCCCAGGCCCCATCCAAGGGTGGATGACAGAGCCCGGGGAGCTAATTCTGCAGCAGCTCCATTACCACCAACACGTGACTGGGGTCATACTTCATCTTCTAATTGATATCTGCCATTGCCTCATAACTAACGATGACTAATGGTAATATCTGGAAAGACAAATAAAAGCTAATGCAAAACCAGACCGTGGTGCAGCTCCCTTTGGAAAGCTACCGGGCCATTAAGAAGCAATTCGAGGTGGAGATTGATGTGCCCCGGGGGCTGCTCCCAGGGACGCGGTGCGTCTCCGGCTGTGGGCAGCTCACCGACGCTCCCTGGCCCTGCTCTGCCTGCGCCCGCCGCTGCCGTTGCACCTCGCTGGGCTCTGCCCAGGGCAAACGCAGCCTGAGACATCCGACTGCGTTGGGATGCACCCACCACTGTGCCCAGGGAAGTCTGCATCTGGCCACAAGGGCACCTCATTTTTTTTTTTTGCTGTATTTTATTCATTTTATTTTTTTCTACCAGGCGTTGTGCCAAGGTAAGGCTTCTTGGATGCAAAATCTCAAAGAATTAAATCATAGGTATATCACAGGTATAGGCAGACAGTGACGATAAACACATCTTGTTTTCAACAGGTACCACCTTGCATACACAAAACCAGAAGTGGTTTATAACAATGTAATGGCTTGATTAAACATGCTGATTTTTTTGCAAGAGTCATCTATAGTGTTTCGGAAAGTTATGCTCTTTTAATTACAAAGTTTATGTCACCCAGTGCAATTTTAATGTAATGAAACATTAAACTGGACCTTGCACTTGATGTAAGATAAAATTATTCATTGAATATTAGACCACTAGGCCACCTACTGTTCTTTTACAAATGGTTGAACTATCACGGGGTTACAGAACTTAACATGTAAATTGCAGCAGAAGTTATAATTTCTGTTGCAAATCCCAAAAGACTGTCATTTAAGTCAAATATATGAGTGAAATTTTGCCTCTGTGCTGTAATAATGCAGGGAAAATGACCAAAATCTGAACATATCTAAAGTAATTATTAGCCCAATAATAATGCACTTTTAGTTATTTAATCAAGAGCCTTAAAAATTATTAATGCCAAGTTCTTCTTATAAAAATGGAGTTTTAAACACTGGCATTTAATTTTAGGGATAACAATACTTGATCTAGCCCATTAGTGAGATCTTTTGTAAAGCCAAGCAGTCTGTGCGTTCAGAGCAATTCCTGCTCGTCGTTGAGATCATTACTCTCGCATAAGCGAGAACAGCTTTATAAAATAATCTTTCTTAAAGTGAATTTAATATTTAACCGCACATTGAAAATCTTGAGCAAGTTGAGCTAGATTAAAAAATCGGGAATGGAAATCCCTGCACCGAGCAGATTTGCATGGATCCTGCTCAGAAGCCCGTTTAAGCCCGCTGGATGGCTCCCCGTCATCCCCAAAGCTCTCGGACAGGGCCCGCCGTGCGTGTATAAATAGGAGAGGGCACTTGCAGGAAAATTATTCGCAGTGTCTGAGCTCGCCTCCCAGCCGCTGCCGAAGAGGAATCCGAGCAGTGACTGTGCATCGCCCTGAATCTGTAATAATAGCACCTTTCCTGTCACTCTTTGTCCCTTCATTTTTAAACGCGATTGGGTCAGGAGCAGGCAATTTACATTTTTATATAATCTTTGCTCAGGTGATTCAGCTGCTCTGACGTTTTAGCATTTTGTGCAGCTTCGGGTTTCACCTCCCCTACCCGTGCATTTCCATACGATGGGGGCTGCCATCCTCGCCGCTGATCCACATCTATTTAGCTTCTCCCCTCGCCCTACCTGCAGCCTGTAGCAGGTTGTCAGGGAATGAATTTTCATTTTCTCCCCCGTGAGTCCATCACGTGTCTGTCACCAGAATTTGCTCTGTCTGAACTCCTCCATCCCCCTGATTTATGGCTGCTCGATGAGAGGTTGGAGGGCTCTCCATGCAGCAATCATCTGCACCCCGGTCTGGCACCCATCTAAAGTTAGGATTTCCGATGTAAATATTTCGTCCCCATGGCACAGCAATCCTTTACGAAATTATTAAATAACTTTTTGTCGGACCGAACACCTTTGGGATATTTTTCTAGGTCAATATTCATCAGCAGACCCCGAATGGAAAGGTTAAGTGCACATTTCCTCTGCCAAATAAGAATGAATTTCAAACCTGATTGATTCTGGTCCTGGAAACCGTAAATACTTACTCCACATGGTAGATAGGTTACTAAGTCCACTCATTTCCACATCTGATATCGATAATACCCTGCTTCCCCCTTATCAGTCCCTCTCATATTTCACCGGTGCGCGGCGTGCCGGGGATCGGCCGTGCCTGCCGGGGCTTGCGGGCAGCCCCCGCTCCCCCACACACTTCTTCAGTGGTCCTTGAATCTTTCACCCCTGTCACTCCTCTTTCATCATTATCTGAGGTGATCGGTCAGCCCTGTGCCACCACCTGTCTCTTCGATCCGATGCCAACAGTGCTCGGCGAAACTGTCACTCCCGCGCTCCCTCCATTTATAGTGAGTCTCATTAACACCTCTCTTCCCTCTGGCGATGTGCCACTGCGATTTAAGATGACTGTTGTTACTAAACACGAGAAAAAAAAAAATATGTTAAAATAGTGCTAAGAGCCTGATTTAAATCTATTAAAGCCCGACAATTTGGAGTTAAAAATCTCCCTCTGTGCGTGCGCGTGCTCGGGGGTGCATATATTTTACACTGCTTTATTTGTGCCTACACATATCCACGCACCCGTGCCTTCCCCCTCCCGCAGCCTCCGCGTTGCACCTCGCCTGGGAGCAGCCGCCACTGCCGGCCGCAGACACAAAGCCGAGCAACCAGGATTTATGCCGGGCACATAAAGGCGGCTGAAGGAAGGGAACGAAGCCACGGGAGGCACCCGAGCATCCCCGGGGAGCCCTGGGTGCCGGCACGGCCCCTTGGCCTGATCCAGCGAAGCTGCCGGGCATGCATGGATGCCCAGTGTGGGCACTGCTGGGAAAGGGAATGACCTGCACCAGTTAACCCCAAATGCCGTGCTGCCTTCCCTTCTCTTTGCTTCCATTTTCTAACCATGATCAAAATACCCAGGAAATACCAACAGTCCCGGAGTGCTTCCCGGGGAGGAGGCTGCGGACATACTGAAGCTACCTTCAGAAGCCAGTGTTTTAAGCTGTTAGACCCCAACGATGCTTTAAAGAGCTTTTGCAAATTGCGTGGTTAACCATGGAGGCCGGGCCTGCCGAAGAAGCATTTGGCAGAAATGGGCACCACCACCAGCCCTCCTCACGCCACCAGGAGATGCAGGTGTCACCACAGGCAGCTCGGGGACAAGCCGGCTCACGACCTAGCACCTGCATGGGCCATGACAAAGTCTGGGGCTTAAAGAGATTTCAGAGCTCACAGGTTTGCTCTGCTATGGAAATGCCAAAAAGCCAACCTTTGGTGGGGCGGGGAGCTGTGTGTGGCTCATGGGTCCCACGTGTCAGTGGGCTCCCGCACCTTATTTTACACATCTAAACTATTCCAATGTAATCAACATTTTACATGCAAAATAGCGTGGAATGGTTTTAGTGGCTTTTTTTTTTTTTTTTTTTTTTAATATAGCCTAAAATTCTGCTTGCTTTTTAGGAAAACCCTACATTAAAATCAAGCGACATGGAGGATTTTTATCTTTTTTAAAGCCTCAGCATACTAAAGGAGCCTAAGCGCATGTAGCAGTTTGCCAACATCAAAATAAAACATAGCACTTTTTATTGAGTTGGATTCAACCCAAAACCTCAGGTTTGACCACCCGAAACTCTGAGAAAGCACAAGAACCTGAATTTAGAACTAAAGCCAAATCTTGCTACTGGTCCCTGAGCAATGTTTTAATAACGAGCCCATTCTTGAACGCCCAAGCTTTCAGATGGGCTGAGGACATGCCGGCTGCTCTCTTGCAAGCAGCTCCCTGCAGGCAGAGGGGCTGCTGGCACATGGCTCCCTGTGAATAAGGTCGCAGTGAGAGAAGGGCAAGAAGCACCAAAAGACAAGCAGGAAACCATCTTTTATTTCTATTTTTTCCTGCAATTTAGAAACAGCACCTTTTTCTTTTTTTTTTTTTTTTTTAATCTATAAAACATTTACATACAGATTGAGATCTTGAATGCCAAGTCTGAGTGCAGGGTGAATTGTTTTTGCCAAGTTATACACCGTGGAAAATAAACCTTTATACCAGAAGCACTGCTATGAGCTGCTGCATGAATGGGGGTTCTGTAGCAGTCGTCCTCCTGCTTTTTCCAAGGCTCCTGCTTTTTCCAAGCTTCATTCCTGGTTATCAGACATTCCCTTC
>NC_137700.1:43309658-43367158 GCF_964034855.1 Anser brachyrhynchus
TGATAAAATGTTTTAAAATCAGACACCGAAAAAGAATTGCAAAAGAAATTCTTCTTCAAAATCATTTTGTGCTGAATTATTTCTTTTTCCTTGAAAGCCCTGTTAATATACAGAAAGCATAGCAGCTCTGCTATTAAATGCGTGGAAAAAAAAACAGCATAATCACTCATATCATAGAAAAATGCCTTCATTTTTGTTTTGTTTTCAAAACTGATTTTAAAACCAGAGAGAAGCGTGTCCTATAGCAAACAGTATAAAACAAATGTTGCTAGCTTTGCTTCATTATGTGGTACATTGTAGTTTTATGCATGTACGCTGTGTGAACAAGAGGGTTAAAAGTTAAACAGTAGCCTAGGGCTAACACACTTGCAAGCTGAACAGGTACAAAATAGGCTTTTGTTGCTTTCAAACTATTACTGTATGTCTTTAGCAGAAACTAACATAACAGGCATCTGTGTGCAAAAAAATGTATTTCCTTAAGGTTTCAGGTATTATGAAATGGGACTATTTTAATGGCTGAAATGCCCATATGACCTTTAATCCAAAGCCATAAATTTGTCAGTGTCTGAAACTGGCAGGATATCATTCTTAATGAGGCTAGTTTTTAGGACTTTGTATATCAAGAGTACCATCGGAGGGTAACGCGGAAAGCAACCTCACGTGAATTCAGGGGTACAGCCTTGGTAAATCATTACACGGAAATAAAAGAGGGAGCCTTGTGACGAGACTATCATTACAATTTTGAATAAAGTAATGAAGAAATAGCAAAACACTACCAGCTCAGGTTATTCTATATTTCATAAAATGATAAATAACTACTAGTCATGTTTACGTATAATGAATTACAATCCTGTTACATTTACCTTAGTAACATTTTACAGAGGTTGTATTTTACTCCCAACTACCAATTATGTCATCATCCTGGCATTTACCTGGACATAATGATACACAGCAAACCCATTCTTGTAACATAACTCATTGCTTAAAAGTGTTTGTAAAGCCATTCGGCATCCTATATACTCATAATGACTTGGATATTGCTATTAAATTTTACAGATTAAAGTTTACTAAATCTTAAAGTCTTGCACTGCTTCCAATATTTCTTTGTAATCTTAAAGGAAACGATGCTCAGCTATTTAAATGTCAAAAACTACGTAGCCTTCTTTAAAAATCAAAAGCAACCCAAGCGACAGAGAGGGTATTTCTTGAACAATGGCCCACGGCAGCACAGCTGTCCCTGTAACTCCAGCCTTAAGGTGTACCAGAGTTGTGGTGGCTCATTTGACACACCATGGGAAGTTCCTCGCACCAGCAGTGGTGTTTTCGTGGAAAATAGGCTGAGCAGTGCAGACACTTCCCAGCATCTTAGTGCGGGTTTCATGTCTGCAGAACTCCAAACCTTAGTCAGAAATATCTATTGTAACATTATCTTACATTTATTCAATTTAATTTCAGTTTGAGAAGGATAGCATATAGATCTTTTTATAAGCTTGTAAGGTCACCAAATTTAAATTAAAGTGACCTCTTTTAAAGCGCATTAATAAAAGTACTATGTGGAGGGAAATTTAATATGAATGGTTAAAATGCATGGAATTCAGATTTTACTGTCAAACAGCTCAATTAAACAAATTGAATTTTTAAGCAACAAAAGGGAATTGAATCAAATTAGAAACAGAGTGGGATCTGAAATGTGGACATTTATGAGTGATAGTCACAGGGCCCTCCAGCAGTGAGTTTTCTTTATTTGTTGCCTCAGCAGTTAGAGGGGTTGGCAGGCTGCAACACAAAAGGATAAAAATGGTCACCATTGAAACACAGTTTTTGGCTCCCAATAAATCATCTGTCACTTCATCACAGCCCAGTAGATAATGAGCAATAAAGTTTTCACACTCAGGCAATGAGGAAGCAGACACAAGAAATACAGCTAAAGCTGCTGTCTTTCTGTTCTGTAAGCGCAAGGTGCTTTGTGTAATGAATGACCTCTAGATTGCTGCAAAAGAATAATTCCAGCCTCGGTAAAGCAAACTGTTTGGCGCACTAAAAAAAATAAAATAAATAAAATAAAAGGCAAAATCTAATAACATTATTTAGTTCCTTTAATGAAAGGAATAATCCCAGTATCTATATGAGCTATAGTTATATACAACTGAAAGAGATTCTGGGGTATTCCCTCTGAAGTTGTCTCACCACTGCCAGTGACACACATTGCTGAATATCCAGTAAAGCTGCACAATAATCTGAAGTGCAGGTATTTGTAGAGATTCAGAGGATGTTTGTGTTTGGAGCTCAGTCTGGGAGGTTTCCCCAGCCAAGTCCTCTCTGGCAGGCTTAGTGTGCCCCGTGCTGCCCCGGCCACACCACGCTGGGGATAAGCATGAGGAGGGTGTCTCAGTGTTAGCAAGGAGATGTGTTATCATCAGCGCTAATTAATTGCAAACAGGTCTTGTCCTGACAAGGAAATGAGACTTAAAAGTTGTTTTTTCAACATTATTTTACCTTACTCTGATGCCTTCTAATTGCCATTTTGGTGAATATTTTGCAGTTGCTTTGCCACAACCCAAGCAAAAATTATTGCTCCTCAGTTCTCAGGCACTTTTTTTTTTTTTTTATCTGAAGTTTCAACCCACTTTTACCTCACAGGGAGTGCTAAGCATGCTCATAATTCAAATTTCACATCAAAGACATTTCAGCAAGGGTATTTAGGATGGTTACACACAAAGCCTAGTTCACACGCAAAATGTAAAACTGAGAATCGGTCACAAAGTAACGCTGTAGCCCGTAAAACACATAAAACATATCATACATCGATTAACGTTTTAAATTTATATCAGCATTTGAAGTCACTTGAAGTAAAACAATATTAGATATTCTTCTCATATGCAAATGACAACTCAATGTTTGCATAGTGTTTCAAGGTAGAAAAAATGCAAATAAACTTTGGTAAAGTCTGTAGTTTTGTCGTTCACTTATATAGCTAATTAGTAGCCTAAAAGAAAATTGAAAGCTTGTCTTTTCTGAGCTGTATGTCAGCTTAAAAAAAAAAAAAAAAAAAAAAAAAAAGAGCACAAGAGCACTGAAGTCTGTTTATTTCTAGAACATGTAAGAGGAACAATTAACGTATCCATTTTATTGAACTGCTTGTACTGATCCATAGTCCGCAGAGGTTTTTTATTGGCTTCTAAAGCTGAATTTGAAGATGCAGTTCTGTTACAACAGCGGCTGCACGGAGGTAAATGCAGAGGGCCATATTCTGCTGCAGGAATGATGTACGTCCAAACAGGTTTCACTCAGGTGAATGAAACCTTGGATTTACCCCGGTGTCCCATAAAGCAGAGCCAGGCTCCAGAAAGCAGCGTGGGTGGACCTTCACAATGAGAAGTGTGTGAGAAAGGCTTCTCAGGAGCGCAAAACCTGTCTTCCCTCATTAGGAGGTCTTACTGCTCCTTGAGAAGGTTTATACTGTATTCTTTTTATAATATTAAAGATGTATTCTTTATACCGACTGCAGCCATGCCATAGAATACATGAGTAGAGTTTGTTTAGCAACATAGTGAAAAAATATTTGCTACAGGGGCAGTCTGGCAATATTGCTTGTTAAGGCATGCTATTTGTAAGCAAATTTATATGAAAAGTATGCAATGTCTAATACTAAACTACTCCAGCCCCAGACTGAAGGGTGATTTTACAAACGTCCTGCAGCACTCAATCATTCCTTCATTTTAATGTCTTTATTTTATGATTTTGTTGATGAAATACTACTTACCCAGTGCTCAAAATTCCTTTTAGGCTGCAGGCACTGGCTAGTTGACACGGCAAGCCATATTTTACAGCTATATATTTCAGCTTTCTCTGTCCAAGTTGGAGGACACAGTAGCCAAGATGGTTTTTCATAGTAGAAATATATTTTCATATTTATTTATTGATTTGACTAATGTATCTATTTTTCAATTCACATGCTTATGTTTCAATCCATTAAAGTGATTCATGGTCAAATAATATGTTATTGCAAGTACAAAGAGGAGATAAAACCACTGTACACAGGCTATAACACAAGAATAAAAATAATAAAAATCCATTGCATGATTAAATATAGTTTTTAATCCCCAAATGATCATGAGCAAACTGATGTTTTTAATTATTTTTCTTTAAAATAAGTTGTTGGATTTTTTTTTCGTTAGTAAAATGCAATTACTGATTAAATAAATTCTCAGGAATAAATATTCTCACCCAATCTAAGTGTTCAGTTTAACATAACGCACCAAACTACTATCAAAATAAAATGTAAAAATAAATAAATAAATAAAAAAAACTGAAAAGGCTTTTAATTAGCTCAAATAGGAACTAAATGGCAACCGGCAGAGGAACGCTGCTCCTGACACCTCCAGGTCAGGGCTGGGCACGGCGGTGTCCTGAAGCTGCAGTCCCGGTGCCTGGTGGCCACTCAGCATCTCCCCTGAAACTGCTGGGCTCAATCCACTTTTCTGGAGACAGATGTCCTCAAAAAGGCAAAAGAAACTCGACCACTGAGAGCAGCAGCTCCCAGCCCCTGCTGCAGGAGATGTCCTCCTGCCTTTCCTCCTGGGCTAAGGAACTCACCGCAAGCAAAGCCAATGCCAGGAGAGGCTCCTGGGGCTGGTGTGAAGGGTGCTGCCACCCTTGGAGGGGCACGCCTGCTGCCCAGGCACAGGAGCCACGGGTGGCTGCGGCACCATCCACAACGTTTCCATGAATTTGTCATGGCAGGGTCAGGAGGATGGGCCCTTGCCCGGGACATGCTCCTCTCACACCACCCATTGCCATCACTGCCACCACCGGGCTCCGTGCTCCTCGCAGATCACTTCTTGATGAGCACGTGCCTTCTCAGGGGCTAGGAAATATTTTGCTTTTTCCAGAAGAAAGTTTATGTGTGTCAAACCCAAGCGTGGAATGAAGTTATTGGCATAACAAGCAGATTTCACCCCCTAAAGCCCTGAGAAAGAGCATTTCTTCCAGACAAGGAGAACTGTATTGCTACTGCTAGGTTTAGACTGTAGAAATTCTGTTCAGGTCCCTCTCTCACGTCCGTGTCTCACGTAGACAGTCACTTGGCTAGAGAGGAAAATACACAGTGATAAAGCAATGTGGATCTGATATCTACATTGGATCTATGTCTACAATTTTATGAGAAAAATCAAGCCAAGGGCCAAATGCCCCCTGACAGGTTTCAGACATGCAAATGGTCACAGGCTCGGGCTGTAGCACTCAAGGAGAAAAAATTAAAAAAAAAAAAAATTTTTGGATGTTCTGTGCTTGAGACTTCTGCGAGGGGCTCTTTTACTGGTTGCTCAGCAGTCATTCAAAAACCCCCTGCTCAAATCTGATCTTCCAAAAATATACAAATTATATATCAGTAATCACTTTTGGAAAAAAAATGGCTAGATTCCAGAGGGAGACTAAAAAGAAAAGAAAAAGGAAGCAAGGGAGTTGAAAAGAGATTTTTCCCTCTTCTGCTGGAAGTCTCTGTTGAAACAAAAGGAAAACAAAAGCTTTAAAATTTTAAAATCGGTTTAGGAAGTCATGGTAGTGGGGAGCACGTAACAAGCTGCAGCTAATAGTGAAGAAAAAAAATATGATAACCTTAAATATCATGAAATGGGAAAGATAATAAGCCAGACTCTGGGGAGAACAGATGAAACAGAAATGTAAAGGAAGGAAAAGTAGGACCACAGAGGCAGAAGTTTCTGAGCCCACAGTGAGCAGGGTGACATCCTCACTTTTAGTCCAGATTCTTTACACTTGCAAGGCCCGTGATGGCTCAGTAATTATAGATCAGCCATGGGAAATATCCCCCGTGCAGGAGATGAGGACACTTCAGAAATAACCGGACACGGGGCATGGAGGGGGCGTCCGAAGGACGGCAGTTGCCATCACCGCTCCGCTCGGCAGGCAGCCGGGGAAGCCGCCGTGATTCAGACCGACTTCCAGAGCTGGCTGAGCTGCACCATTTCATTTGTGCACCCTAACGCTGGGAGAATGAAAAGGTAGTTTAAAGTCACCTTAGCTCCCCCTGGGAAGCAGAAGCACAGAAGGCTGTCAATGTGTTGAGGTAGAGCAGCTGAGAGGCTCTGGAGAGAGAGAGCTAAATGAATAGAAACTTGTTAAATGATGTGAGTTAATGAGAGCATTTTGGAATTAACCAGCTTCCATGACTTTAAATAAAACCCCAATGTCATTTTAAATTAGATTTTGTACATTTTTAAACCATTATTTATTTATTTTTCACGAGATGCATTGGTGGGAAGATGGAAGCATTAAAATTTAATCCCCTCAACACACTAGTGGTCAAATACCAGTACTTCTTCTTTACTGAGTTCAGGAATGCCAAGATTGTAGTGACAGCCAAGAGATTTTCCAAGAGGTGGGGCAGTTTCTCCCCCCATGCACACCCCAAGCTGTATTTCACTGTGCATGCAAGGAGCTGAAGCTTCCTAAGAAGCTTCCTGTTCCTTGTCCTGCTATTATGGCTTTTGGGAGAGGTAAAGCAGCCATATCTGTTAATTTATTTTCATTATTACTATTTTGGTAAAGTTCTTCAGGGATGGATTATTTTAAAAGAAAGCCTCATGCTGCCAGTGAGTGGAAGACAAGGGAACACATTTGAAGGAACCTTAAATCAGGAAGCACCCAGGTGAGCCTGGCTGATAAGTGAAGTCAGTTCCTGCATCATACATGTGCCATAAGCAGGAAGATTCCTATATATGTTTTGGAAGGTAATTTTCCACACCAATCGTATATTAGTGGCAGCAATATTTTCTTCAAACCACACTAGAAGGAAAATGGTTGAGTGGGGTAGGCAACAGCCTATGACTCAGATGACTAAGGTTCAAATTTCTTTTTTTACAACATGCTCACAGAAAGACAGAGATGTAATCACTTCTGGAATTTCCTTGCAATTTCATTTAAAGATCTATTTTTTTTCTTGTTTTATTTGTACAGTAGTTTCTTCCATGTACAACTGGAGATGCTGGCACTGTGAAGACTGATGTGAAATTAAAGTCTATGATGATGTCTCTGGCACCACAGTAACGGATGCTATAAAAATATTTAAGTCAAATATAATTAATGTTGTTCACAGTATGGCCATTAGTTGCCCTTCCACGACACTTCACAGTCTGCAGAATTAGTGTTAGCAAAGAAAAAACCTGCAGTGATGGTGGACTAACACAACCACTCCTGCAGCAGGGTGGTACCCCAGAGGTGAACAAGGCAGTTACTACAGCAGGCTCCCACCGAGGACAAGATATACCCCCAGGGTGGGCAGGAACATTCCCCTAAGACATTTCTAGGTCACACATATCTTTATGATACATAATCACCAAATGCACATGCAAGCTTTCAGTCCCAAAGAAACAGCTCTGGGCAAAATCCCAGTATCTTAAATAAGTGTTACTAAAGCCTAGAGCCAGAGCCTGGGCATTAATGGTAAACAGGACGAGAACATTGGGCAGTACGTGCAGCTGAGATGGGGCAAAGACACTGCAAACTGGCCATAAAATACAGGGGAAAAGGAGAAAGGAGAAAGGAGAAAGGAGAAAGGAGAAAGGAGAAAGGAAGGACGGTTTGGGGGACAGGACAAGCCCCACAGCTTTCCCATGCACACTGTAGGCTGTTCCCTGCATGCACCAGCACACAGCCACAGTAAACTTAACACCAAGTCACAACTTAAAAATTCACAGAGCTTTTATATGATAATTACTGTTATTATAACTGGCCCATGAAATAAACACCTCTCCCAATTATACAAAATGCACGAGGTCCTTCAGAGACAGAAATCTCACAATAAGATTTGCTTTCCAGCATAACGACAGAGTGAGAAGAGTGTAAGATGAATAATAATATTATGGTACATATAATGTATGTTTTAATTAGCTAAAGGTAATCAAATGAGTTTTGTCACGATTATATTAAGGTCAGGTCTCCACATGGTTTCATCAACAACATATTAAGACAAGGGAGGTGATGCCAAATTGGGGTTTAAACCTAATCAACATAATTAAACAAAGCAAGAACATGTGTTTAGAGCTACACCCACTTTACTGATCACTCTATTTTAATTACTCTTGTAGAGTAAATATTAGTACCAAAATAACTCTTAATTAAATTTTCCCATACAAACAGAAAACACAATCTTCTTTTAATTTGCTATTTTTATAAAATGGATGTACAATATCTAGGTCTTTTGTTGTAGAAACCATTTCAGAAGTGTGCTCAGATTATGCTAACCAGCCTAATACATTCCAATGTATTGACATACTGACTTCTAAT
Organism: Anser brachyrhynchus; assembly: GCF_964034855.1. Taxonomy (NCBI): domain Eukaryota; kingdom Metazoa; phylum Chordata; class Aves; order Anseriformes; family Anatidae; genus Anser; species Anser brachyrhynchus. Next base: position 43,317,963 of record NC_137700.1, read on the forward strand.
GTGTGGGAAACGGGAAACTACACTGGACTAAAAAAGTCATGGGAAACCATAAAAACAAACTAAGCATAATTTAAACTGATTGGATGCTTCCTTGTAAGAAGTTCTTAGTTTCTAAATACAAAATGTGGACATTGAAATGTGGTCAAGTTATGGCTTAAATTAGAAAAACATGTTTTCTTAGGTTTCTATCTTGCAATATTTGGCACAACTCAAACACTAGGGAAAGAGTTATGTCAGTAACATTTCTGAAAGTGCCTAAGCAGCTTTGCCCTCAGTTACCTTGAAACAGGACTTAGGTACTCAGAGGTCCAGAGGACATGAGTTTGTAAGGGATTACAAACGTTTAAAGCTGCTTACATGCCTGAAAAGGGATTTCAACATTTTCAAATTCCTTTAAGTGTTTTTAAAATTCTGACCTGTTGGACCTGATTTTCTATTCACATCTACACTGCATGAAAGGCCAAGCCCATGGATATCTTAAACAGTACCGGTCTCTGGAATAAACCTAATATCCATCAGAGTGAACTGTTTCACACCAGTGTAAGCCTATTGCATCTGGTGGGATTTCTCCCAATTTAGTTGCACAAGCAAAAGCAGAAGCAGGTCTGTTATCAGCAGTTATAAGCTAAGAATACAGACTGAAGACATATATAGACTCATGGCAGATGTAATTAGCAAAACAGTTGCTCCTTACTGACTTACTTTTATGTTTTATAAAGGCTAAAGCCGGAAAACAAATTTTCAATTAAAAAAAAAAAAAAACGTGCAACTGAGACAAGGACCAGGGTTGGGACTTTTCTGCCACTGTTCTCCAATACAGCATGGCAAGAGTTAAAAATGTAAGAGCACATTATTATTAAAGCCACGCATATGCAGCCCGCACAGGGCTCAGCCACGAAGCGAGCCCTTCAGAGCGCACCGTTGGCAAGCGCTGGCATTAAAAGGACCCCAAATGAGTTAAGAAGTCTTCCACTCCATCATGAAGAATTGTTCTCCAGAGTAAGTACCAGTGGGGAAATGCTTAAAACACTTACCATATGTGGCTAAGAAGGGTCTAATTTGTCCATTTGGAATTTTTGCCTCTTTTGAAAGGATAGTTAATTTAAAGTAATTTATTTCATAGGTGAAGCTTTATTCAGAGTGGTTAATATATCACCCTTGGTTGCCTGAACAATTAGAAATTGTCACCAAAGAAAAATGCTGCAGTTCATGTAAATAACTATTTACCTAAAGGAAATGGGAATCCACAAGAGTCAGCATACTTTAATGAGCCATGACAATAGAAAAAAAAAAAAAAAAAAGCCAATGGTACACTGCATCTGCTAAAGCTGACATTGCTTATGGTAAAAATTGGCCAAAACAACTACTATTTGTTGTTTTCTTTTTCATGTCAGAAATAATGCAGCTTGAAATTTTCAACAGGCAACATACATCCAGACCATTTGTTACTTCTAATGGCCTAATTGTTCTCCTGGCAGAAATAAAAAATTAGGGCACTTATGTCATTTACCTAAATTCCTAATTAATGTAATGGTAATAGAGAAACTAGAGCAGAAGGAAAAAAAAAAAAAAAAGTTGGGTGAAAAATGTTTCTCCTGGCCTTTTTACAATTTGTCTTTGTTAACTTTCCTGCAGTCTTTCCCACTTAACCAGCAGGTAGACTGATGTCTGCATAGATGTTCCGTGGTTCTCCAACAGGACAAAAGTGTGCTTGCTCTTGAAAAATACACCACCTCAACTGCAGAACAGGAACAATAAAAGTACCGACTGCAGATCAAAGTCCTTTATGTTGCCTCAAAGGGATGTGCCATTAAAATGATGTAAGAAATGTTATCTTAAAACAGCTAAGAAATCTGCACTTTGGGCTGCAATTCCATCCACTAGTTTTCTATTGCTCCAGCCCAACTGTGCAACACACCCTGAGAAGCACATCGTGGCCAGTAAGTGCCCTCATTGCAATGCAGGAAAAAGAGAAATTTAACTTTGAGATTCACTCACTCTGTATGTCAAACCATCAGCTCTGAAAGGCAGGGATTATTTCTAAATAACAGCACAGGGTACTAAACTGCAAAGATGCTTCCAGCCCACTTGATTTTACCTTATGTCATTTCATGTTGTTATAGAGGGAAACGCATCGAAATGTATCAACACACCTCTAAGGGTGTCTCAGATTTACTTTGTCCCACGGTACTAGCAAATACCTACTATTTTCTCAATATTTAGTGTTGAAATGAGGAGGAGGAGGTTCATGATGAACTATGTTCATATCCACCACCAAGTTATTTACACCTACTTCTTTGAAATGATGTTGTATTCTGATCTCAACACAGTAATGCCATTAAAATATTGGTAAAAGGGAATGAATAAAATCAGAAGTTTGAGGAGATTTTAGGGGGAGCCTTAGTTCATAGACAGGATTCATCCAACAAGGTCTCCAGAAAAGCTCGGGTGGGGACCAGGCACCTTTCTCACCCATGCTGGCATCCAACAGGGTGCCACACAGATGTTACCAGGCTGACGGGTTTCCTACCACGTTACTAAACTTCCTGTGGAAGATATGTGCAAGAGGAACTCTAAGCAAACTGCAAGAAAACTAAGTAAGCATACACATGGGTGATAGTAAAAGATTTTAATTTCTCCTCCTTTTTTTTTTAATTTCCCCTCCCTGAGGTGGTTAGGACCATGTAGAAATGAAGAGGGAATGAACAGAGAGGTCTGAGCCCATGAGGTGTCAGCAGGAGGGGTCCTGGGGGCACCATCCCCGGGCACGGGGCAGGCAGGCAGGGCTGCGAGCTGCCCGCGTCCTCGCAGCACACCTGGGCCTTAGCATTTCCTCCGCAGGCTGGGAGCAGGTTTGGCATGAGCAAGCTGTAAACACAGGGGCTTACAATAGCATCAGCAACTGGCAGGAGCCGAACTCCAGCAGCACTAGCAAGTATTGCTAAAATAAACATGTTATAGGCAAAGGTCACGATGCCTGTTAATATAAAGACTGCGTCTTGTATAATGCATTCAAATGCCGGAGTGAGAGAGGGAGATAATATGATCCATTTGCCAGATTCCTCCTTTTAGTTGTAATACGAAGCCATTCTGGGATGGAATGACCCAGAGATGATAATGAAGCGGATGATGATGCCATTGCCTGTGATAATGGTGTGACAGGGAGAATACCCTGGAAAACTGCACGAGCTGATAAGTGCAAAGGTATAAACAAACCAAAACAATATGGACTTATAGACATTAGTGCAGAACAAAAGAGAGGAGAAAAACCAAAGCCAACTGATCAACATTAAAAAAAAAAAGACTTTGCAAGGGTGACTTTTTCTGTAATTTTCAGTAGTGTGGTGTTTCATCTGCAAGCCCTTCAAATGCAGCCACCTCACACCTTGCGCTCCGAAGCGAAACAACAGAAGGCAAACCGTATCGCACGGCGGGGGGACCGCCTCTCCCTACCAGGGAACAGTTTGTAGCAAACAGTCCGCGATATGAAAATGTATTTAATGCAATTAATAATTTAAGAAGTGAGAGCATGTGCTCTTGGAGAGTTAAATGCTTGTCAGAGTGATAGATGCACGCTTCACCACCAATACATTTCGTACGAAGAGCAGAGGGATTTTGCAAACTTGTGTTGACCTTGGGTTGCAGTATATAGGAGGCAGATTGCAAAGGCAGGCCTGCTTATGGTAGGAGAGTGCGTCAGCTCTCAATTTACAGCCCTTTCCCCAATTAAAGGACTGTAAAAACATTAAAATTAATGCAGTCTTAACTCCAGAGCAGGCTCTACTTTCTTAATTAGTGCATAATTATTCAGTTTTTGATATCCTGGAAAATTATCACATGGAAATTATTTTAGGCACAGTAACAATAGCAAAAATCTCTCTACCCCCCAACTCGATTAACATGTGGAAGTAATTAACACTTTATTACAGTGAAAATACTATTACTGCTAATGTTTAATGACTTTTGCCATTGCATCATAAGCAGGAAATTTAGAACACTACAGAGCAACGGTCTGCTATAAATATAGTACAAAGATTATAAACCAGCGTCAGATGATTCGCACTAACAGCGTTTAAGACAGGGATATGACATACAATACATTTCCAAAATGTCATATGCAGGAAATATAATTTTCTTGATAAAGTCCACTCCATACAGAAAAACAGCTAGTGCAATAACACTGGATGCGTACAGTAAAGGCAGCAGTGCTATAGTCCTTGTAAAAGCCTGTTGTTAATCAAATTGAAACATAAAACCCGAAGCATAAAGTTATTTTCTCATAACAGTTTAATAGAAATTTCCAATCAAACAAAGGCCAAAAAGTGTTATTACGACATGAAGTTCCTTGTATAAACAACTTAAAATGAAGTAGGGGAAAGTTTCATGGGATTTATGGATTTCTTTATTTTTGTTATTTAGAGTAAATGTCTACTGTAGATCTCCTATAAATGTCTGGAGAAATTATGCACCAGCTTTCGATGATTCACACTAACAGCAATTAGAGATGCTGAGTCCACATAAGTGTCGAAGAGGTCAGTGCTCAGGAAATATCATTTCAATCCAGCTAGCGTGATGGAGCCAAATGTGCCTGAGACAAAAGGAGAGAAAAAGGGATGGAGACAGCTTTGTCTCTTAGCTGAGCTTCTCCACAGCTGTGACAAGGGCACAACAGATGAGTAGAACTAGGGCAATGTTTACTAAAATGTTTCACTATCAAAATGTAAATAGAAAATTGTATTTAATACCCGGCATAGCCTTATAGAAATTCCCAAACAGCCAACAGCATAAAGCAGTGCAATACAAAAGCTGTGTGAAAAACAAATATAGAAGGAATCAAACACAAAACAAGGCTGACCCTACGCAACCTCGGGAAAGCTGCATAAAGTCATCGCTTTCTTATTTGCTACTGCTTGTGTTTTTGGACTGAGGATTAATGAATATGAGAGCTAATTGTGATTCAATCTGGGAAATTATTTTAAATTTTAATATTCTGCATGCATAGCTAAGAGGGTTTTCCTCTTTTAAATATTTTTCTGGATGCTTTTAACTGTGTTCATTGAACTGGACCAGTTTCAATGGCTAGCTAATACTATTCATAAATTAAGGAACCTCTTGTTTTAGAAATATCTCCTTGATCCATTGGCCATGGACATGGAAAGGAAGAATTTTGGCACAAGGATGCTGAATATAAATTGCTATTTTGGAAGCACCTCTTACCAGCCAATGTCTGGAGCCAGCACGCAAGAAGAATTCACCTGAAGTGGACACAGCTATTCGCTCTGGGATTAACTTGTTGCAGTTGCAAATGAATCATGAAACTAGCTTTGGCAAACCTGAGCATGGGCCCACAGTGGAACTGAAATAATGTATGTGAAAAACCTGAACTGGATTACCAGCCCATCTGGAATGCATTCGCCTTATGCATTAGGAGTAGCAGTTTCCTTGACAGAGGTTGTGAAATATTAGAATTCCTAATGGAAGAAATATGGTAGTGCAAAATGACACAAAAATCACACAACCTCATTCCCTGACACGGAACAGTGAAAATGCGAATCTTTCTCTCAAGGGTACTCTATCAATCCTTTGCAAACAAGGCACTTCAGCAGGCAGAGGAGGGAGCTGACATCGCTTAACCCTTCCGTACCACCACCGCCACGCAGGGCAGCCTTCCCTCATGCTGGACAGTTTCCCTCTTTGGGGAGGCCAAAAATGGGAAGAAAAGATGGCAACAGTAAATCCACAGGCAGAACTAATCCTGAAGCAGGGGTACCTCCAGCACCGGTGATGCAAGGAGTGTTAGACCCCAGGGACAGACTCCTGCAACTCTCACACTTCTGTGGGGTGATGTTTAAACTTCTCTAACCTCACACACTCAGCAAATGCTACTTCTGGGGGATGCCAAAGGCCGGGGTGGGGGGAACCGTGCCAGGAAGCCTATGGACAGCATCAACCAAACGCCATTGGGAACATGCTGCAAATAATGACAGCAAACATGGCAATCATCTCCACAAAAATATCTTATTTCCAACATCGGTTGTGATAGGGCAGCCTGGACTTTGGAAGATCTCACTTGTAACTGCTCGATGCACTTCAGTATTTACATCCAAGTAGTGAACACTTTGCTGGTCAGAAGGATTTGCCAGAAAAATTCTGTGCCTGGGGATCTCCTGCAACATGTGTTTTGTGGTCTTGCACATATTGGGCTGCCCCAATAGTATCTGATGACCTCCACCACAGGACACAGTTCCAAATTCTTCATGTTTTATTCTCAAAATCACAATATCTCCCCAGATCACCTGTCTAAGCACAGAAACAAGTGTCCCTAGGGGTACTGTAGTTACACATGATAATCATAGCATGTGTGATGAAAGTTTCAATATTAACTACTTTTTGTTTAGTATAGAACTTTGTTAATTTGCGCTAATGACTGAGAGAGGCACCACAGATTATCAGATTTTGTGACTTAGCTAGGAAATGATCAAATAAAAACAAACACAGATAATACTCCAAACAAGGCCATTTGACCACCTCATTCAACAAGCATCATTTAGTTTAAAATAGCAACTTACTTACTCTAACTCTAGATAGAGAAAATCAAATGAATCAAAAGCTGCAATTTTCACTGCTGCTTTCTAGAGTCGTATTTGCTGATGTGTTTTAGACTCTTTCATTCCCAACAACGGTCATCTAAATCAGTAGATTTCCTCACCAGACTCGTGGACTATTCTTATACACAACAGCTCTGAGCAAATACAAGAGGATAATTGGAAGGGGTTGCTGTTCTGGCTACGTATAGAAGCAGGTGTAAAAATTACCTATCACAAAATAAACCTTGCTACCATAGAGGAAATGGGCCAGCAGACTGAGATGAACCAAGTTCATGGCTATACTTCTGCAAGGGCTTTATTGTAATGGCCAGGCCAGCATGGATTTACTGGAGTCATCTTGGAAAACGCATATCTTCAGAAGCACCTAGCTGATTTAGGAACCCCAGCCTTTTTGGTTTCAAGTACTTCTTGAATTCTCATCCCTAGTCTCCCTCATTGTCATTTATAAGACGCACAAAGCTACTGTTTATTGCTACTTCCCTGCAGAAAAGGGAATAACTCAAAGATAGATTTTCTGTTTAGGAAATAGATCTTAGCTGAATTATTAAAAAAGGCTAACAATATCCAGCCACAGAAAACTAACAAAAGGCATGGAAGACTACAGAGCTAAGGGGCTTTTATACAGCAGCCAATTGTTATGACTCCTTTTAATTAAATACAAATGAATTAATTGATATGAAGTACTGCTAGGCAATTATTTTGCTGACAATTTGTCTCTTTTGAGACACACTTGTTTACTGCATCTATCATCCGTTAAAGCCTACCACCATTCTGCACTACTTTTAACATATGTTTAAAGAGTTAAACCTAAGTTTGTACTGTCAGAAACTTTTACATTAATTTCGTACTTGTGTTAATGGTACGCACATTAGACCCAATAGTATTTACATTTTTTAATCCATCTCCCGTCCCTAGGCCATCATTGTACATGAGATATTGCATCTTAATGAATTTTTCTGGTTAAAGATTTTTAAATAAATGAATAAATAAATAAGTAATGAAACACTGATTTTTATCTCACTGTACACAAGTTTACTGGTTGCTTTTATTTATTTATTTATTCTCGTATTCTGGTTTGCAATGAAATATTTTCATCATTTTCCAAAGATATGCATGAAAGTACAAAAATGATGGCTGGTTTCAGAACAAGCCTTCAGCAGCAGCAGCAAGCAGTATATTAGCCCTTAAACAGTAGGTAGGCAAAATTGAAGGGTTATCTGGAAATCCATAACTGGCCAAAACAATTTCGCCTCCTGATTATTTGGGGGAATTGCTGTGCTACTGCACAACACATCCTGCAGTATGCATGTGATCCATTTTATTATGTCCATGACATGGCCTCCAGTGATTCAAATGATCAGGATGAGATCACAAGTGACTCGAACCCTTCAGACAAAAGATGCACTTCAGTGCAAGGAGAAGGGAAGCATCTGTAGGGCGTTTAAATTGTTTCTTGGTGTGCCATTGGCTTGGCTCTACAGTAGCAAGCAGCTCCTGGAAGCACCGAGCCCTGGGTGCTGGTGCTGAAGTGAGTTGTGGACAGCCAGGACCCCCCCAAGTTGAACCCCTAACTGACAGGTCAGTTATAATATAAGCTGACAAGCTGTATATCTGCCTATCTGTCTGATACTTTTCTGTTGTGTACATTAAAATAAATAGCAGACTGGAGAGTAATTAATTTACCATTGGTGAACTAAATTAGCTTACTGGAGCGTGAAGAGCCTTCAGAGACAGATAACCTGGAACTATGCACAAGCACATTTAAAGACCGAAGTGCTCAGAAATTCCGTCGTAACCTAAGTATCCAAATACCAGTAGACTAAAAGTCAGTACGTGTGTTGAACTCTGGCTACGCGTTCGGTTGAGTGCAGACAGAGCAATTGCTTCCACTGATGCAACTCTGTTCCTAACCAAAACCAGCTGGGTGGACAGGCTTGGTCTTCTCCCTTCAGCATGATCTTCTAACCCCAACTCAGCACTGTTAACAGATCAGTAGGATGCACTGAAAACCCCATATAAATGATGAGACAATTCTTTTACAGCAGTGCAGAAATTATGCAACCAAAAACAATGCATATTTTTCTGAATTCCTAATCATAGCTACTATAGTATTCACAGCTCTCACCACTGAAAAATGATGAATCGTATTCTCTAAATTGTGAATTTGCCAGAGATGTGAATGTACCTGCTTTAAACTGTATAAGCTTTTATAGAGTGAGTCACATTTTGCAGCCTTTTCTCTTCAATGGCTAAGGCTGTGGTTTTACTTTCTCTGAGAGGGGACTTTCATGTGCTCAAATGACTCTGGGACCTGGGACTTTGATATGTCTTGAGTATGTCTGTTTTCTCTTAGTGGTTCAAGCTATCAGCAAGCTCCTATAACCTTTCCTTTTGATCAAAGCACATAAATGAACATGCAAAAACTAGCTTGAGAAGGGTGCCTCTGGTTTTCCTATTTACCTATCACCAGACTAGACATTTTTACACATTAATCATACTTAGAAGACTTAGCAAAAGCCATCAGTCACTTAACAAACTGTCCCATCTTTATCTGGTGGTAACAGATGACTGCCGACTATCTGTGCCTGCTAGACAGACCATGCAAAGTTCCTGATGAAAGGCAGCATGCAACCAAAGTTACAGATGCAGCACAAAAAAACTTGGCACTGCTTTGAGCAGCCCCCTAAACAATGATATAGGAAGAGATGGGTGGATGGAAACTATACAGACATCCCCCTCCGCACCTCCTCAGGGACCTCTGACAATGACCAGCTTTTTGGAAAACTCAGGCACTAACGATTCCTGCCACCACCCGGAGAACAGGGCTGAAAGCACAGCAGACTGTGCGAATAAGGACCTACTTTTTTGCTCAGAGCAGAGCTAACTGTGCACAGAGCTCCAGCTCCGTGCATCAGAAACAGTGCTGCAGCATCGGTGGGGTCCTGGTTTAAAACAAATTTTGTGTGGTTGCCTTCTGCTGGCCTGACTATGTCAAACACCAAGTCTCGCTAGATTACTTCCACTGGTTAAGCTAGCAGAGCAGCTTTTTTGGCTCACCAGAAAAAAGCTGGTGTTTCTGAAGCTGAAATTTCATAGCAAGTCTCCTGAGATCCGACGCATGAATAATGAAATAATTGTGTGTCCTCACTCATTGCTCGAGCATTTTACCATCTCCGCTAGTACTGCTGCTGTTCCCATTTTCATTTAGGTAACATCAGCAGAGGCGATTCCTTCCGAAGGCTGCATTGGTGTGCAGCACCAGTCTTGGCAACGCGCTCCAGAAATCACGCAGTACGGAATGACAGGGGGCTGAAGTCAATCTCCCAGCAAGAGATCGGGAAGATATTTCAGCCATTTCCTTTTTTTTTTTTTTTTTTTTTTAAATCAGCTCACCCTTTCCCGCTTTATGCCACTTCCTAAAACCCCATGGGCCAGAAGCAGAAGGGCCCCATTTTTCCCAGCAGAGCCTGTGGCCCACGCGCGGGCGCGGCAGGGTGACCCGCACCGGGTCATGGGCGGTGGGAGGTGACAGTTCTGCACCACGACCTCTTTCGCAGGCACCCCCGTGCACGTTTCTGTCACACCCAAGAGTTAGGCAGTCCCGTTAATCAATCATACATTGGCGCTGCATCTTTATGCATGTATTTCAGGGCTTTACAATACAATAAAATTTACAGCTCGTATAATTAAGAATATGCCAGATTAAACAAATTAAAGCTCAGCTTTAAAAGTGAAAGCTCTATCAGATCAAGACATTATGCATGAAAGAAATTTCAAATTCAAATCAACAACATCTGAAGGTTCAGAACACAAAAGCCGTATAGGAGTCGCTGGGAACTACTATAAGACCTATTTCCTAACCTCAAGGTACAATTCACGGCACAGGGCATTAGAAGGTCACGAAGATTAATTGAGTGCAAGGGTTAGTTGGAGATTTGTGGGCAAGCAGCACTGTTCCTGTGATTTCTTTTTTTTTTTTTTTCTCCTTGAAAGTAAAAAAAAAAAATCTACTGAAATTTGCATTCATGAAAGGCTCTTTGTCTCTCTGATGTGGTCCTCTGAGCGAGGGCATGGAGTGGAGAAGGGAAGTCCAAACACCCATCCTGCACGGGCAGCTTTGGCAGCAGTGGTCACGCCACTGAAGGAGATCAGGAGGTTATCTGGAGAGTCCCTTGCCCGGGGCTTTATGCCCTACATGATATTTGGCTCCTGGGGGCTGGTGACAGCCCCTGGTGCTCATGGAACAGCTTCATCCACAAATAAAGCCAACTCAATTTGATTGTTTCCCTGCCGATGCGCACTGGGGTGAGACAAAAGGGACTGAGGGTTCAAAGAGGCAGGTTCCTCCGCAGAGCCAGCTCCAAAGAAGACCCCCCAAGAATGCACACGTAGAGAAAAAGCAGTGGTAGAACATAGGATTTTGGCATGGCAGCAGGCACACGTCCTTGGAAAGACTGCTCTGCTTAGTTTGGCAGATCAGTGACAATGAAACAAGACGTGAAGACAAAAACACAGAAGGAATAAAGTTTCTTGAGGTTAATGTACCCATTTTTCTTCCACCACATTTTGCCGTTTCTCAGATAATAATAAATTTTTTTTGGACCCAGTTTCTCTTTTCCCTTATCAGAAACTGATTTTTTTTTAATGTAAAATATGACGTTTTCAAGCTTTTCCCCTTATTAGATTTTTCACAAGGTAAGAACATGGATGACAAACAATATGAACACCAAGTCTTGGAATTCAATACTGAATATTATATTGCATATCACATCACATCAGACACTAAGAAAAAGAAGCTTTCTTCATAAAACAGGACAAAAATAGAGGACTGCAAGCAGTGAGCCCAATCCTGTAGCCATGCAGTTGTCCCTCTCCTACACACCTGTCATTCTTTGCATGCAAAGTTCGATGAACAAAATGTCACTAAAACAAAATAACTGCATTACATATTTTTACAATTATCTGAGAAACCTATTTTAGAAAAGCTCTGAAGTCAGCACCAATCTCCATTTTCCCCTTTGTTTCAAAAAAACTGTGCATGACATTGGCATTATATTTGTGAGTATATATAAATTTAAAAACACTTGTTTCAGTTTTGAAATCATGCTTCATATACAGTCTGTGCTAGATTTCAATAAGCATCTAATTAAGATAGATTTTTTAACCAGTGCTCTTGCAATTTTTTATTTTTTTATTTTTTATTATTTTTTATCAGAGCTGCTTCAGGTACTGCAAAGTATCAACACAGAAACCAAAGCTGCAACTTCAATGGAAAGATATTTTCAAACAAAAGGGGCAAAAGGGGGACCAAGACAAACGGTAAGTTAAGTTACAAATAAAACAAGACTTCTGATGATATTGAAAGATGCACATTACCAGTAAGTGTTTGATATATCTTCAGGAGGGGTCACATATCTAACCTCCATTGAACACTAGGAGCATGGTGCTAACCTACTTCTGAAAATCCCATCAAACAATTTCAAAACAAAACCTTTCCACATTTCTAGCCATATTCACTCATTCGGATGGTTAACAAACTTTTCTATCTCCTCCTTCCCTGCTGGAAGGTGTGGAGGAGAAGCAGCCATGTGCATGTGGCAGCAAACCTGATGATATATCATATGATATGATATATGAGGTTTTAGAGTCAGCTTTTCTATTATAGTATGGGATTAGAGTTATGGAAATTTAGAGTATTTGAACCCCTCGATATTTACATATGGAAAGTGTGAGTCACATTAATTAAAAAATGAATTACTAATGTTAAGCACATTGTTGTCCTTGTTGACAAAATTAGTAAGTCAACTAAATGTACCTAAAATTTTCAGAACTTAGGAAACTTTGAACTAATAATGTCTTTGTCATTTTATAATACTCAGGCTATTTTTTCCCACCATTTAAACATAGAAAGAAAATGTCTTGCTTCCTTATTTAGCAGACTTGGAATACCATTATCAATCATCAAAAATATGTATTAGACACATTTATTCCCCTGACAAATTTACGCCAGAAAACTGATAGACGTATTATAGAACCTCTTCCCACAACAAAAAAAAATTCCATGTTCTTCCCTCTCAGTCTTAAAATTTGGGGAACAAAATCTTCATCCAACAGCACATCCCTTGGAGCCAATATTTGACAGTTTTCTGAGAAAAATCCTTCCTCTGCTATAGGTTCACATATTGAAAATATCATAAAGATATTATCCACTATGACTATCAAAAAGTCTAAAAAAGTAACTATTAAATAGATTTTTTTTAATTCCCTATGTTCTAATAATCAGTAAAGCAGATTTAAATCTTTTATCACTGTTAGTTGAGACCAAGATTCATAAGACACACATTTTAGGATATAATTTATTCCAAAAGTTTCATGGCAGTAGTTTTGGTTTTCTAGTGTTTTTTTGTTTGTTTGTTTTTGTTTTTTTTTTTTTTCATTTGATTGCTTATTTGGTTTTTCTTGTTGTTTTTGTTTGTTTGTTGGTTGGTTGGTCGTATGCTTTTTTTTTCTGATTGTCTGTGAAGCTCAGCTCATCAGGAGTTGTAATAATACTCTTATTGTATCTGATGTTGGGAATCCATCGTTTGTAATACTTCTTGACATAATTGCAGCTTTTGACATACTCAATCGTGGGATCCCTCTAAACCATCTTGAAAAATATGTTGGTCTTTCAGGTTCGGTTATTCAGCAGTTCAAATCTTATTATAACCATCGACAACAGTTTGTTAATATAATTTCTTTCCATTCCTCCTCTTACATTGTCATCTGGAGTCATCTGTTACAATGTCATCTGCAGTCCCACAGGGATCTCCTCCTGGTTCCACGTGCTCCTTTATCTACCTGCTGCCTTTAGGAGCTACAAAACCCCAGCTATAGAGACATGGGCTCTCTTATCACGCTCCTGCTGACATTCAGCATTTTAATTTTCAATTCCTTGTGCATATTTATTTGATCAATATTCTAATGCTTTTCCACCCTGCTCAGCCATTTAGATGAGACTTAGTTTAAAATATATATATATGTTTTTCAAACATTTTGAAATTATACCCCAGATAGACAGAGGCAAAACAAGTTTTTGATTACATACCTTTTTCACAGCCAGGTGATTCATATTACTGTGCTTTTCAATTCCAGAATTGCTTTATTTATTTATAAATTTCCACATATTTGAGCATGTAAAAATGCCCAACAATACTATAAAAACTCAACTATAAGCCATAAAAAAAGGCATGAAGTAAAGAAAAGGAGTGAAGCAAAGCAAAAGAAAAAATCAGTATTGAGTTGTATCCAAATTTCACCAGCTAGGTTGCTATATATGATACTGCTTCTCTACTATGGTACTGGTCAATGTGAGTTATAGTACCAGAACCTGAACTTTAATAGATAATATACTACACATTCCCCATAAAATACAGCCAGGGGCTGCATTTTCAGAAGTACTGCATGTTTGTAGCTCCCACAGAGTTTGGTGGGCTGTACCGAACACAGAGAGCTTCAAAAATCTAACCCAATTCTCAATAACACAAATACCTCTCCTACCTCCACACCAGCAGTAAAAGATTAGCAGGAAAAAACATCCCAGGGAGTAAGAAAGAGAAGCAGCCATCTCTTTTCCCCTGCAACAGCAAATGGGCAATTTCTGATTTTCAGAGAGGTAAATTGTAGCAACATCGTATAGATTCCTGTTTCTGTTCTTCCAGGTTTTATCTATTATTCTCAAGCTGCCCTGATTAAGTGAATTCCCAATCTGAAGCAAACAACATTTGGTATGGCCAACACCAAAATTTCTTCTTTTTCAATAATTCTCATTGTACTAAAAAATATGAAGGACGCAACGAATAAAAAATCTGGACACTTTTCAAATAGTGGCCATTCTTCTTGCCAAAGTCTTAAGTTGCTACAAAAAAAAACAAAAACAAAAACAAAAACAAAAACAAAAACAAAAACAAAAACAAAAACAAACAAACAAAAAAAAACCAACAAAAAAAAACCTTGTCCTTACTCAGGGTATGGGATGGGAAAGTACACCCAAGTGCGTATAGTAAATTAACCACCAGCTTTACTACCATATGAGAGAAAGCTTACTACCAAGACAACATACCTATATGGTCTCTTAGAATTAGTTTCTTCTCTCTTCCCACAGAAGAGAGGCACACTAGAGGACAAAGAAACCCTGCCTGAAATGTCGCTCCGAATCCCACCTGCAGAAATATCAAACAAAGCTAACTTCACTGAAGTCAATTGAATAATGTTTGCACAAATAACGTTAAAATCAAGCCAATTAAATTTAACAGGAAGGATCCTTAGCCACTCACTTTAGGCAACTTTATCTAAGGACTTCTTACTGCTTATTCTCTTCTGCAGCACCAGTCTGAGAGACACTATACCACACCAATTGGGCTGCCCCTTCTCCAGCAACAATACCCTCTCAAACAAACAGGAGTTACTTTACTCATCCTCTACTCATATTCATACTCTTTGTGTTCAATATACTGAAGGCTGTTGCAGGAACATCAACAGAGAAAGGGAGGTGGTGTGGAAGAGGAGACTACCTGGGGGAGGTGACTTTGAGGAGAAAGAGAAGATCATGAAGGGGAAATAAGGTCTTTCTAAGATTTTGCATAAAGCATTTGGATAGAAAAATCATTAAGAAAATACAGTGTATTTAAACAAATTTTGCTTTTAATATATGGGGAACCTTTTCTCCCTGCCTACAGCAGTAATGGACTGCAGCACCATGCCCTCTATGCCAATGCTAGGCCCGCGGCAGTATGGTATGGGCTGCCACTTCCATGTCACCAGAGACGCCTCATCATGTCTCATGTGACAAAGGGGGACAGTTCCCTGGCACCAAGTGTTTGGGAGAGCACACACCTTCTGCTTGTCCAACCTCCCTTGCAGTTTCAGTCATCTCCAGAAACCCTCTCCATTTCTTTCCCACGGTGGTTCTGTTGTGTGGCTCCACATGGCTGAGCTGCTGCTGGCTCCCACCTGGGGATAAGTGAGATTACTCCTACATATGATGTAGTTTGCAGGATTCTTTTGGGATATTTTGAAACAAAATGCACTACATATCTGTCAAATACATACATTATTATTAGCCAATCTTCCTGCTTATTTGACCAGACACTTTAAATTTACAGAAACACATGGCAGCAAGATTAACTCCTACGAAGCTAGGAATGGGCTGGAGTCCACCTTTCAGGTTTGCAAAACCAAACTCCAATTCAGAAGTGTTCTGGGCCACAACTATACTTTATTCAAACAAAAAAAAAATAGCAATAAGACAAATTGAGGCAAAGGATTCCAGCTCAAATCGTCTCAAGAAAGAACTGAAGACTGATTCGGAAGTAAAACCTAAACAGAAGTAGAGGCAAGCCAGCACAACCTGATTTTGAAAATCCCAAACAAGGCTTTACACTGAATGGTGGGAAGTCTTGAGGGTGATTTCTATTTTTTTCAGTGTACTGACTCACATTATGTCCTGTGAGGATCCAAAACCTATCAAGGCTTAGATGAGGCTTCATACAAAAGTAGCATAACAGAGATTAAATGTTTACAGCCAAGCCAAACAAGAGTTGTGATAGACTAAGGAGGAAATATGTCCTTTGGCAAAAAAAACAGACCTCTGAGCCTTCCATTGCCTTTCCAAGCACAAGCACCATCCATGCACCTACACAAAACATGGCTTCAGTGCTCAGAGCCCAGTCCAGTGCAGGGAGGCTAAAGGGTACCTTTAACTGGTGATTACAAAAGTTTTCCATGACCATACCCAAGTACGGTAAGGACATCCATCCACAATTCATGTAATAAGTGCTTCAAACCTCGACGTATTATTTAAAAATTGTTTTGTTGAAATTAGTCTTTTGTCAGCTTTGCTATACTGTTGGGAGCATTTCCATATTTCACAGTTTGATTATTAGATTTCATTTCTGCTCTCTTCTGGTGTGTACTCATTCAGTGGGACTCCTGAGAAGAATGGTATGAAGAGAAAAACTTACAGATTTGTTTGCTATTCACATGCATTTTTATAAATTCAACAGTTTTAAAGCATCATCAAGATAAGAATGAGGTAAACATTGGGATAGGACAGGATGGAAAGGAAGACAGGACATTAGTTATACCCAGTAGCATTTTAAATTCATTTTCTTTTATATTCTCTCCCTATTTCAGATTACCTATTGATCACTGGGTTTTGAAAGTTTCTTGACAGAACAAGACCTTTATCTAGTTATTTGCAAGATTTCTATATTCTATTTGACTACAGGACTATTATGCTTAATTTCTGTGTCTAACCATATTATAGCAAGGGAGGTTTAAAAAAAAAAAAAAAAAAAAAAAAAAAAAAGACCAAGCAGCACAGTCTTTGTTAAGACACATTTTAAATCTTTTTTTTTTTTTTTTTTTTTTTTTATAGTGGTGTTCTCATTGAACAACCCTAATGCAAATTAAACAATTAATGGATCAGGCATGAGAATACTTATTGTAGAAAAGGACTGGACTGTGCCTTTTCCAAATAGACTACATGGGATTGATGCAGAAATGACCCAAGTGGGCCCTACTAGCTTATTCAATAAGGGTCCACTCAAATTCCATCTGTGAACATTTGGTCAGCCCTTTTATGGCAGTGAGGCTATTTCTCTAAGTTCATATTAATTTTTTTGCACATCTGTGCACTCACCTAATCCCTACCCACATGCCACTTCAATTACAATTAAAAGAGCAAGTTAAATCTTTGGGAAATTGTAATCATAATAAAGTCTGTAGGGTAATTTTTTCAAAAAAATAATACCTATGAAAAAACTTTTTTTTCTTCCTACACCTTTTCAAGAAAAAATAGTCAGCCTGGTGAATCTCCAGCCATTGGCCTCATGGTTTCAATTTTGCCGTGGATGCAGAACAACAGTCACAAGTGTCAATGGACTTCCAGAGATATCTGAGCCTGAAGCATTCTGCTGTGTGTGAGTGTGGCAAAATATTTGACTGCACAAATCTGGAGTTTACTCTCAGATCAACAAGTAAATTACTGTTTTCAAGCTATTATTATGATCCCCGACTGCATACAATCAGCATCATTATTTTAAGAAAACAATTGCAATAGCTTTAAATAAAAAATGCAGTACGCAGAGCATTTACATTTTAAGCATAGCATATTAATAGGAAGGAAGAAGAGAAAGATGACAACTAGAAATGTCAGCTGGTTTAATCATACTTAATATGAAAAGACTGCTATAACTTTAAGAATGCAGCTTAGCTGACTTTGGAGCTTAGGTTTTTATTTTTCTACTTTATAGCATGCTTCAAAACTACTTGGACAAATACAAAACAAGAATTACAGTGCACCATAAGTTATTTTAATATCCTGTAGTGGTGTATACTTCCAATGAAATCCCAAGACTATTATTAAGGTTCTGTGTTTGTGTGAAAATGTCAAGTTGTTTCGAGTGACTACATACTCTAAATTATATATAACTGTTACTTTATAGCTAATAGGCACTAAAATTACTTTAAAACAGAAATGTAAAGTTATATTTTCATCCTTTTTGACAGATAATAAAGCTTATTTATGAGATACATTTTCTCAAGTATTAAAATATATAATGTTTACAAAAACATTAAAAATACCAATACTTGATATTTAAGCAAGAAACAGAGCTGTCATATAGATATTTTCCTGGATATCCAGCATGAAGTTAAATAGATGATAACGCAATAGTTTCACTTGTGAAAATCATTTGTTAAAACAGTGAAAAATAAAACAGGTTGTGTCTCAAAATGAGATTCACATGCTTTTCCTCTCCCTGCCAGTCATTAAACTGCAGGTACAGAATCCTGGTGTATATCTTTCAGATAAAATGATGACACGTGATATACTCCCACTCTTTATTTTAAATTGTATCCACTAAGACACATTGCTTAATTGCTTTGTTGTCGTGTCCCCACCTGAAGAGGCAGAGGGAAAAAAGTTGCTCCTTTTTACAAGCACAATGGAAAGGGACGTGGGCATGAGAGTAATTTCTTCCCTTGTAAACTCCAGTTAGGATTGAGAATTTATGAAAGGAAAGATTACTGTTGGCGTGATGTACACTTAAGTGTATACACCATCACTAACCCACCAATTATTCACGGTCTAAAATAAAAAGGCTTCACTTGCAAATTATCATTGTTTATCCCTCCCAAGCACTTAGTAAATAAAAACATATAAACGTCTGGCTCTATCTTGTTATCCGCAATGTGCGAGGGACATCGGTCGGCATCAGCCCCATGCATTGCGGTTTGAAGGCAACCTTCACAGAAGGTTATAGCATGCATGTTGCAGCACGGCAGCAGGAGCTAATTGCTAACCCTCTGCTGTGATTAGGATTACCTCTTCTGCTGAGGGGCTGGGGCTAAATTTATGCTTCATAGTTCTGCCGCTCTGCTATACAATATTATGCCAAAGCATGAACAAAAGAAAATTACCCTGAAGCAATGGAGTGCCACAACGCATTGTCGCTATTAATCTTTTAGTAATGGCAATGCTAATTTGACATGATGCATAGTAATTTATTAATAGAAATATTTGAAGTCCCAAACTTAAAATACTCTTCTGTGCAAGAAAGGATGTCTCTGGAAGCGGGCAGGGGGACGCGAAGCCTTTCCCCTCCAAAGTGCTACCTCTGTTTCCACCCCTAGCTACACTGTCAGGAGGAGATGTCCCAGCATTAGGCACCGGGACGAGACTGAGCGATTTTGGGGGAAAGCAGTAGTTGCGGGGCAAAGCACTTTTGTAGGCCGGGCCCAAATGCAACCCCTGAGCCAAGAGCCCCACGCTGGGCGCCATCCCCAGCCAAGCTCGACGTGTCCATAGCCAGGGAGAGGACGGCACGTCAACGCCAGCTCCTTGGCAGAGGCAATTAGTGCCCAGTGCCGGTCGGCAGGGGATGCTCCTGCACCAACCAGCCCGTTCCCTCCTGGCTCAGGGGGCACCCCGGGGGCCCCGGCCCCCCACGCCCAGCCCGCTGCCCGGCCTTGGTCTCGGCGGGAGGGCACAGCAGGCTGCTCCCGGGCATCGGTGCGCCTACAAACTGTTTGGCCGTGTTTATAAAAGGGCTAATCCGTGTTCACATCGCACAGGCTTTGTTCCTTCTCCTGAGCCATCATTAACTATTAATCGAGGGTGGGTTTCTTCAAAGGTCTGCTCCATTTGTTGTTCGCTCTCGGAAAACAGGAGCCCTTTTAGGATGCAGGAGAGCGCTAGGGAGGCTGAGATATTTGCAAACGCTGTAATGGTCGTATTAACAGACTAAATGTGTTTCAAAAAACATGCAGGAAAGGGAAAAGGAAGGTGTGAGGGTTTTTTTGTTGAACCTTAACAGCAAACTGCAGAAGAACTTCATGATTTGTTATTAGAGCAGCACTAGAAAACCTGGGGAAGCCTTAAATTCCACCTGTCTGATTAATGTCAAGGTTACGTTCGATCTACATTGGTAGCACACATGAATTTTGTGTCCCAAGACCTCAGTAGGAGTTGATGTAACATGAGCCATTATTTATTGGCTATAATGGCTACTTGCTAAGGTAAAACCTGGTACCATTAATAGTGTCGCGTTGTCTTGGGAAAATGAGGCTATTAATGCAGGTCACCTGCGCTATATAGCTCAGACCAGATTCAGGTGGAAGCCATCAAAAACTTCTTCTTAAACTGGAAACTAACAGAGCACAAACTTTGCTGTATCAATTAAGACAGAATGCTTGGAGGTCTTCAGTGGCCTGCTCTTCACAGCAGCATCTCAGAGTAAGTTCTTCTTCCTCATACTCTCAGTTTTTCTAAATGTATTTTCACGCATGTAGAAAAGTAGAGCTTGGTCTGGCTAGACTGGGAATGGGAGATGCTCAGGTAAGACCATCTGATAAAGTACTGCTTCCTTCTCTGTGAACCGTGTAAATGAAAATAGTTATTCACAATTCTTTTTTACTGTAAATAATGCTATTGAAATGCATCACTTTGGAATATAACGGTATGGCTCTGAAAGCAAGGACAGAATTTACCCAACAGATGTAAAGCAACTGCTAGAAATTCTCCATTAAGAAGCCACAGCTCCCAACACCACTGAAAATAGAGCACCATCAACACCCCCAAAAAAAGTCACTCTGTGCATTAGTATCACACATTGTGTTGCCTGTTCCTGTTGCCAAAAACAGTGGAAAATTCCCATTTACATCCTATCATCTTCTTTGCATCTTCCCCGAAGGGTGTGGTAGGCTTCTGTACTTTAAAGAGGACATGGATATCACCATTGTGTTGGGCAATTTATTTGTTTTTTAGGAACTGTGAAGTGTCTGTGGATACTTTTTAACTTCAGGCACTGGAAGACTTCATTTATAACCTGATACTTATTACTTGACTTTCCTAAACTCTCTTTTCCTTTTGTTGTTCCAATTTATCTTATATCACCACTCAAGCTAGACAATGATAAAAAATAAAGGTGTTTTCTTTTGTCATATAGAAAATGTGATTCATTCGTTGTCTTTAACAGGCCTTCAGACCACCAGACATATGTTCAATGTTTGGCAGCAATAAAAAAAACAACAACAGCAGCTAAACAAATATATATATTTGTAAGGATTATAAATCAGTGCAAGTTATTCTGGCACTACTTTATATAAGACATTAGTGGGAGTATATTTGAAATATAGTGTGCAATTCTGGTCACTATATTACAGGCAGGACATTGTGGAGATTGAAAAGGTGCAGCGGAGGGCAACCAAAATGATTCAGGATTTGGGGGATGCGAATGATGGAGACAAATTAGGCGGATTCAGGCTGTGTTACTTAAGGACAGGGTCCTGCAGGATGCTGGGGTTCCCCCGAGGACGCCCGGCTGCCCCAGCAGCAGGGAAGCGGCCCCCCAGGACGGCGGGTGAAGGGGCGCTTTTGGCATGGCCACAGCTCAGCCAGAAATAAGTGGACTCGCAGCTACAAGTTGCGGGAGTAGTAAATAATTCAGAAGCATGAAAAAACTGACAGGGAGGAAATTATCCATCCATTCATGTACTGAATTTAAGATTAGAGGAGCTAAAAAACGCTGCACATAAAGTAGTGCTAAAAGCAAAATATTGCCTTTCAGTAAGGAAAGTGTATTTTTTCTAACTTTTTTCTTAAGGTAGGGGAAATGAAAGGCTCCTTTTTGCACCTGCAAAAAATGACTTTTGCTGTGGGGGAAAAAAAAATAAGTTGTGTACAAGACTGGAAGGGGATGTGGAGTTGAAAGGGCACACTCTGCTCATGCCAAGACATGCTGCTGACCCGCAGTTATTCCAGGGCTGCTTGGGCGAGCAGGCAAAGCAAACTTCTGGAGAGGAAGGCAATCAGAAGCAATCCCATCTTCTCAACTAAATGAAGACAAGGCTAAAACACCTAGGATTAGATGCACTCTACATTTTTCCACCTTTTTGTTCGGTGCTCAGATAGATAGCTGAGCAGCAAGGAGAACACTGTTCAATTAAAACTTCAAAAGAAGGAGAAAATGCTGTCACAAACAGCTCTGCAATTTTTGTTGTTTACAAGAGCAGAATGGCCCCCACTTCATCCTAAGTAAAATATATTCACACCATCCACTCAGGCATGAGGGTCTGAGGAAATAACAGCTTTAGGGCGGGTGGCAGGTGGATGGAGTTCTTCTAAAATACTTTTATTCAATTTCCAGAAAATTAAGGCGTGGAAAATGTGAACGAGTATTTGTTCTGCCATGAGATCCCAGTCCAGAAAAGCACTCAAGGCTCTCCTTAATTAACCACATGTATATGTCACACTTTGCTGTTTCTATCACATGGCATACTACAAAGTATTTCAATCTACCCTACACAGGGCAATCTTAGCATCTTACTTGCAGAGTCAGATATTGCTAAGGTTAAATCAATCCTATGACTGATGCTCAGCAGTGGCTTAAGACATTTAAATATAATACCTGACTTCAGAGGGGATAAGTATTCCACGTCTCGCTACTCTGCACTACTCAAAATGCAGAAAACAGAGATCTGTGTGCTGGGAAATGTGAGGCAGGAGCCTGAGAAAAAGAAAATGACTTTAAGGAGATGGGCGTGTGACCTCGGCGTTGGCCAGTTCAGGTAATTTTCACCCTCCAGCAGGACTGCACCATGTCAGAGGCCAAATTACAACCCATCTGGTCAGTGAGACTTGAAGCTCAGGAGATTTTGTGAAGAACAGAAAGCTACAAGAGCTCTATATATCTGTCAAGGGCTAAATTACATTATGGATGAGAATGGACTTCAGTTTGGGACAGTTCAGAGATCTTTAAGTGAAATTTTCCTACCTGGGCAACACCTGCTCAGCTCTGATTCTTCAGAGAAAACTAAAGCTACAATTCTGAAGTCAGACAAATCCCTTTTTTGAATAATACTTTATTTCCTACTTTTTTTTTCATGTAAAACGGGCTAAATCTGCCATGCCAACCATACTCACTTAAGAACTCTGAATGTAAGACATCATTTATTTTCTTTAAGCAGAATTTTTCAGAAAGTTGTATAAGGAATATTCATAACAACAGTAACAGGATCTACTATCTTAATACAAAGCCAGAGAGCAAAATGACTCTGCCCAGAAATTGCTAGAATATTTACTAAACCCCAGGGATGGTGATTCTACTAGGATAAAAATATTTCCTGCTCAAAAACTGAAACATTCTTAGCAAGGAGCAACATGGTGTTTGTTTGTTTATGATTTTTGTTTTAATAAAAAATCTCTCATCTTACAGCTCGTATTCCTTTATACCAGGACGAGAAAGAAGGAAATAGCCCATGAAGTAATAAACAACCATTCAAGAGACTTTCCAGCCCAGCTGGGGCCCAGTTACTAGAAATATGATGCAAAACACAGGATGCTGGTCCACCAGAGCCCCAAAAAAGGATCTGACCCTAGGGCTGACCACAACGTGTTCAGTCCTTAGTGGGTTCCTGCTATTGCCTAGAAGAAACTGTATCCCAAACACATCTTAAAAGTTGCAGTATTTTTACAGAAGGTTGTGGCAAGAGAACTCAGAAATTCATTTATTCAGGTATCTCCAAAAGCCATCACTGCATCATGACTAAATACAATCCACTTAGGCTAAAAATCTCATTCTTGTATGGCATAGAGTCAATCAGAAATGTGTAAAACAAACTGTAGAAGTCTGACCCACAATGTCGTTGCAGTCTCCACCTAGGCAGCCAGACTCCACATTGGCTTGTCCAGCCTTTCCCATTCATGTGACTTCCACCAGGAAGCTTCTTTGATTTTGGTTTCCCTCTTCCAGGCTGAGAGGCAAAGTTGCTCTGCATGCCATGGGTGAGACCAGTGAATAGTTTAAACAAACCTCTCACAATGTAAAAGTAAATCAGTAATCTCATGTGATATTTAAAAGCTAAACTATATTTAGGTAATGCTATTTAACTCATGTAATATGCCAAATATATTTGGAGAGTATATTTATACTGTAACTCCATTGATTTCCACAACAGGGATAAATTAGGCTTTCCTCTCTTAAGCAAATAAAATAAACATTGTACTCAATCTTTAACTTTCAAGTTAAGTATGTTCCAGCTCAAACATTCATGTTGCCTGAGCAGCCTAATAGATTTATTCTCTGATGTCATTTTTCTCATGTCATTTTGGAATTTGATTGCAGCGTATTTAAAATGTTGGTTGCAATCATAACAAAGTGCAGCATTTAAAATGCATTCAACACACACATTGTCCTTGCGGAGAATGGTTATTTGTCTCTGTCCTCTGAGGAAGAACATGGTATGATGAGCAAAACCTGGCGTAATAAAGAAGAATGATGTGTAAAACCCCGCTGAAAGAATGGCTCTTTATTTCTTAAATTAAATATGTTTGCGTGTGTTAAATATCTTATCCAATACAGTTCGAGCAAAACTGTTAGACAAATAAGGGCATGCTTGCTATTCCATCCAAGAAACTGTACAAATACAGAAAAACCTTCACATATGAATAATTGATAAAGGATTAAAACTGTTAAAAGCATATATTTTCCATGCACCAAGGGTACTTGTCTAATAGGTTTCCACTGTGATAAACAAAGTACATCGCCTACTCCATAATTTTAAGGTAGTTTTCAGATATTAAGCTAACATATTCTAATGTTTGTTAGTATTTGCAAAAGGACAACCATCACAATAGCATCTGGGTTCATTCTGGCACGCTGCTAGGGAGCATTTTACGTTTTATAAATGTAAAAACAGGGAGAGAAATAAGCCATGGCTTTGAGGAGGGTGACAAAGTTGGAATACGGAACTACCCATTGCAGGGCAGAGACAGAGGGAACATTGCAACATTGCAAATCAACCATCGCAGCTCAGTTACGTCTACAGATGAATATAGATCTAAGATACAAGAACAAAGTTGTACGTTTTCTCCTAAAGCATTCATACAAAAATACCACGTTGGCATCTGATTTAATAAAGAAGAAAATAAGTTTGTGAATAAAATCTACAATGAAGCCAAAGTGATTAGTAGTTACCATAGTGCAGCAGTAACAACACATTAACACCAAAGAAAATGAAAACTCTTCAGCAATCTCAGGTCAACACTATGGAGAGAAATTCTGCTTCCCTTAATCATGTAAGTACTAACCTGACTGCATTCATGGGATTTAGCCATTATAATTGTTTTCCACCTTATTTTAAAACAGCTAAAACCAGAATCTTGCCTTTTATATTTCAGAGATATCAACCCTGCTAGTCTCCTATCCTGGTGCCCACTTGTTTCTCAGTGACACCAGTACCAAATCTGCTGAGGATACCTTTGCTCCCAGCCTCTGTCCAAATGCGAGCACAGAATTTCTCTCTGAAGCAAGACAGTAGGTATTATCTGACAGGCTGGCTGCTCTTCTTTTGCAGAACATACCTTATTGCATCTCCAGTTCCTTACTGAAATCATACATAGAAGAAACGCTGCCAGCTACACAGCCCAATGGATTTTATTCTATTATATCTGAAAAGACTATCTGTGTAGAACAGCTTTATTTTATTCTTTGGATATCAAAAAGGAAGTGCTTGCAGTGATCTCATAATACAAAAAATAGTAATTTTCCCATAACCACATTTGGATACTGTTTTAAATGAGAAACTCTGCCCTCAAAAAGAAAATCCTGGAGTGCTTGCTAATGTTAGCAAAATATTCCTCTGAATTTTATATTGATAACTAACAGTAAGGACAGGTCACAGTTCATCTGTAAGAGTGACCTTCAGTGATTTGACAATGAGAGGAGAACCAGTGGTCACAACAGGACAATGATCTCACTGAACAGCCCTTCAGCTGTCAAGCTGCTTAAGCAACTTCACTACTGATCATGCCTATGATACGACTTTATCTAAGATCACCGTATTATTTAAATAAGACTGAGCACTAGACAGAAGCAGCAAATTTTGTTTCAAGAGCCCATAGAAATCAAAACTTTTTCCCACACTGCTATCAGTAAACTAAGAATTCAGCTGACCTGGGGGAAAAAAAGAAAAAAAAAAGAGAGAAAAGAAAAGAAAGAAAAAAAAAAGAAATGAAAAAGAAACGAATAGAAGCGAAACGAAAAGAAAGAAACTAAATGAAACGAAACAAAAAGAAAAGAAGAATAAAAAAGTCTTTCTTCTTGGTAATTAAAACTAAAAATAAAGTTTGATTTACTTCACCTGTATGTGTAGGCAATGAATGACACGTGTGATAGGTTTAAGTAGCAGGCCACAATTTTATTAATACCAGGGTGTTAACCCCCACTATCACAAAGGAGGCATTTTAATTGGGTCCATTGTGGGCTAAAAGGCTCATACCATCTTGATTTAGTTTAATTATAGTACAAGTTAAACTCTTGGACTACTCAGCACTCAACCCTTTGGGGAAAAGCCATTTCTACATCTCATTCAGAGGGCCTGAAGTATTGCGGGGCAACAGAGAGAGGCTTTGGTCTTTGAAGACTTCTCATCTCCTTTCTGAGATGTACAACATCTAATCTGCACGATAATGAAGCTTTGTTTATTTGTGGTACCTTTCCTCTTAATTTTCGCTCATAACAGGCCACACACTTGAAGCATGCAAGATCTGATGCAAATTTATCTCGGTAATACTCTGAAAAAGGTCTTATCTGTTCATAGGACAGCTGTAGCTATAAGGGTGTGCTCTGCCCTACTGCCTCCGGCCTAGATCAGATGCTGGCCCAAGGCCTTGCTCATGCAGATAGTGACCACAACATTGGCTCAAAATGGCTGCCAGAGAAGCAGGCACAACAGAGGCCTTGCTCAGCAGCTGAGGGCCAATGGAGCATGCACCAAAAATGCAGTATGACTACTAGTCCACCATCTTACCCCATAAGCGGTGAGCAGGCCGAGAGGCCTTGGAGCTCTTCTGTGCAGCAGCTGGCTGCACAACAGGATCTCCCCTTGAGCAGGGGCACCTCCCAAGGTCACACCTGCTGCACAGATCCCATAATTGCTTGTCAGAGATCTCTTGCTGCAGCAGATCTTCAGTAGATGATTTATAGTTTGCTAAACTTAGTAAGCTTCGCTAAGATTATATTTTAGACTGGTCGCGCACAAATAATCCTTCAGCATAAACTGTTGGCCAAGTCTTGGACTAGGAGTGGATTCAGCTGCACTTAGGTTCCTTACCTCTTCAGTTCAAGGATTTAAGAAAGTAGATCTGGCCCGCTGTAAAGACCACTCTGACCTACTAGTCTTTTGAACCCCCCACCAACAAGTAAGCACGAGTCATGGCAAAAGGAGACCTTAACAGAGGTCAGCTTCCCACTATCCACACAAATTCCCTCAGAACCTCTGCTGCCTGTCCCCCCTGCACATCAGAAACCATATAAGCATTTCCAGGAATACTAAATAATAATAATAATAATAATAATAATAATAATAAAAGCCATAGGGCAAAAGCTGACAGAGGTTAACCCAAATAAATGCATCTGGCAGCACATTTGCACCCCGTGCTAGAGCTGAGCTCTGGTGGACTTAATATCCTTTTTATATTGTGGAACCCAGAACTGTACACAATACTCAAGGTAAAGTCACACCAATGCTAAATATAGCAGAAGAATCACCTCACTTGACCAGCTATGTTTAATGCATCCCATTATGTGGTTTGCCCTCCTGGCTGCCAGGGCACGCTGCTGGCTCATGTTGAGCAGTGACAGTACTCAACCACCATCCCTGGATCCCTTTTGCTGAGCTGTTCTCTAGCCACTCATCTCCCAGGCTGTACCTGTGTCTGGCAGTAAGCCAGCACCATCCCAGGTGCAGCACTCAGTATTTGCCTTTGTTGAACTTGATGTCATTGCTGATTGCCCAGTGCTCCAACGTATGTAGATCACTCTGCAAGGCCTCTTGTCCCTCCAGAGTTAACAGCATCTCTCAGTTCAGTATCACCAGCAAGTTTTCTAAGGGTGCATTCAACTCCTTCATCCAGACTGTTGATAAAAATGCAAAACCAGTCTGGCCCTAGAACTGAGCCCTAGGGTACACCACTAGTGACCGGCTGCCAGCCGGCTGTAGCCCCATTCACTACAACACTTTGAGCTCTACCGCTGAGACAGTTCATCACCCAGCATTGTATGAACCTGTTTGACTCCCAGAAATACAAACTGCAATCTTCAACTCTCCTCATCTGCTGGAAAACACCTCTAGATTTGGGGCATAGATTACATGTGCAGTGTCCCTTTAAAAATCCCAACTTGCCTTATTTAAAAAAAATAAAATACAGGAGCCTTCAACTCTGAATCTGTTTGTTGTGCACAAGTCATCCAACACTCCTAAAAGAGCTAATTTTTTTAGCATCCTTTCCTTTCAAAGCAACTAACTAAATGCAGAAAAGTGGGCCCTCCCCAAGGGACTGCCTCCTCCCTGTGATGCAGATAGCCTGCAGCTAACATGCAAGTAGGACAGAAACAGAACTTGAAAATACTCAACCATACAGACAACTCCATGAAAGACAAAGAAAAATGGCTATTTGGCATGCAAAAACCCGCTCCTCCTAACTAGCTGCTACAACACTGTGTCTGGGAGGGCTCCCTTGCATTATTGGCAGCACCAAACAATTTGTAAACTCTAAAGATATATAACTATAAAGATACCTACAATGATATTAATATGTACGCCTCAAAACTAAATGACCTTAAGCACTGTATATTTCAAATGCCACAGAAAAGTGAGACACTTAACACATTACACAATGGCATTTTCTATTGGTCTTTCTGTTTACTGCTCATGCAAATATATACAAGCAGACTTTTACAAAACTGTGTTTGGCTGTCCACAATGCAACATCGCATTTCCTTCTTTACATTAAATTACATAACCACTTGCTACAATAGATGTGTTGTGTTTTGTTGTATTTTTTTTCTAAATAAATAAATAAAAAAGACAGGAAAAAGAGAAAAGAGATAAAAAGAAAGAAAATAAAAAGCCCTGCTACAAAATATATGCAGAATTTGTTTTCCAATGAAGGTCTAATAGGTCTACCTCTTAAGTCTGGATATGTAAAAAATTGCCCTTTTCACAGCTGATAAAATACAAATTAATCCTTAGAGGATTTAATATGTGCCTATTTATTACTTTCAAGTATGAAAGTACTGCTGCAATTAATATAGCCTACACTCCTGTATGTGCTGTTCTGTAGCATTGTCTTTGAAACAAGAAATATATGCAGAGCTTTTATATACATATACGCAGATAAACACACACAGACAAATGAATATATTTCTCCTTAAAATCTGCAAGAGAAGATGTGATGCAGGTTAAGCATCCAATGTGTCTGTGTTGTTCTACTAATGCTGATAGAGTCAATGGGAACTCCAAAGCTTTAAACGAAGGTGTCTTATGGGTATGAGATAATGTTATTTGTACACAACTGGAACTTAGCTGTATTATGAGAAATATTGAAAATTAAGGAAACATTTTTCTTTCTCTTCACATATTAATCCATTTATTCAACCTCCAATTTATTTAGTTATTTATTTATTTTGTAAAGTACTGCTTCATTTATTTTCTTGTGCTTCCCAAATTAACTCTTAGAGTGCTAGTGGTTTCCAAACTCCCTGTCAAACAAGTGCGCCTGTCCTCAGACAGTGAAGAGTTGTCATTTTAGAAATTTCTGACTGTATTTGCAGAAATAATGTTCTTTACTTGCCTACACCTATGCACATATCTTTATTTTTTTCCATCTCTTTAGCATATATTGGCCAAGTGACACGTTTCTATTACTTTGCATACCTTAAACATCTGCTGACTTTGAAGTTTAACTGAAAGAGATTGGCATCCTAATATTTTTTGAAAGCAATATTCAAAAAAATTTTGTTGCTCATATATATGTGTGTGCATGTGCGTGCAAGTCTCTCCCTCAAATATATAAATATATATATATATATGCATGTGTACATATATGCATTTAAATAATAATAATAACCTTCAGGTTAATCATTTATCTGCCATGGCTTGAAAAAATTTTCAGCAGAAACTTGGAGAAATGAAAATGATTCCATTTTTATCCTCCAGTAATGAAGCCCCCAAATTACCATAAGCCTTGTTCTTTAAGTTCAGGGTAATGAGTCAGATTTTATTCATATTTTTTGAAGGGTCGAATATCTGTTGGAAAGTCCCCTTTGTTTATTCATCGGCAAAGTCTATATAATTTCCTGCATGGCCCGCCGTTTATTTACAATCTCTCTGGCAGTATTTATTTAGGGTAAAAGACCACCTCGGTGGGAGTGGAGGAGAGCAGTGCTTCTGTGCTTGGCGCATTACGCTTCCTCTTCTGTCCCATTTCAGCCCATGGAGCTCTTTTGACAGACAGCATGAAAAAAAATCTGCATAAGGAAAAGTAACTGACAGCTGGGGTCAGACTCTCTCTGTTTAATGACACTGCCAGTTACACATTTTGAATTGTTTAAATATGAGTCTACAGCTTCAACGATCATCATCTCACTGGTTCCACTTTTCATACCCAACAGCCAGGAAAGTGACACGTAATTACACACTTACTGATGGTATCGCCGGGGCCGATAATTAAAACTGCCACGGGAGGATTGCTATTGCTAGTCTACAGCTGGGATGTTGTCAAGAGGTAGAAACTCCAGCAGCTTTTAACGCTATCTTCTTACAGGTGGACCACGGGCGCCGGCGGTGGAGTAATAGAAAGGCCTCAGCACATCATTCACAATGTCTCGCACAAATGAAGAAAATCTATTAACAATCCAATAAGTGAAATACAAACACGCTGACCCAAGGGTTAAACTGTCTGGGTGGACGCAGCGCGCACAGCCGCGCCGCATTGTTCTTTTTTGCCTTTTGGACATGTTTGCGGAAAGCCAGCACAAATGCTTTGCCACCTTCTGCAGCACAAAGGAGCCGGGCTGGGCTTCCTTCCCATGTGCTCCTTGCTGTGCGACGCCTAACCAACATTCGGGGACAAGCAGCCAACAGGCTACCAAGCACGAACATTTTAGGAAACAAAGATCTCGTTCTGCATGGTAGATTTTGCTGCATAACTACCTTTTGGGGTGTTACACCAGATATTTGTGTCCTACCTCAGTAAAGACAGGGCAGAGGGAAGCGTGAGCAGCAGCACAGAGCTGGAGAAGAGCAGCACAGCCGAGGTAATGGAGCACTCAATGGACAGCCAAAATGTATGCCTGCTTTGCAATTGGCTTAATGCCTGGCTGGTGAGAAACCAGCCCTGGTTTTCCTCATTTTCGTCTGTGATGAAATGGACATTAAAACATGACCAAATGATGTGGGAATTAATATTTGTTTAATACTTTCTGTACTTTCTAGTATTTTCAGATTAAAAAATGCGCTTACCAAGCTCTTCTGAAATAGGAAGAATATAGGAAGAAAATAACACGCTAACCTGGCTGTGCTGAGTGCTACCACCAGCACCAACATCCACTGACAGCTTCCTCACATCACTCCCATCACAGCAGCATAATTTTTGGCCATTACTTTGGCATAATGTAGTAGCATAACTCTTGCATAAAACTAAAATTAGATTGAGTATCACATAGAACCAACCCGTACCTTGCATTTAAGCAGCCACTGTGGCATATTAGGCTGATCAATATTTATTAAATCTGGTCTCTCCATATATCAGGTAGGCTTTCAAGAGAACCTTCTCTAATCCCTTCTTCTTTCCATCCCTGCAATCACACCTGGACAGAAATGTCTGATGATATCCTGTTGCAAAACAAACCCCCCCCCAAAATCACTTTTGCTTCTGCATTGCTGCTAAATTGCCTATAACAATACTTTTGGACACAATACAAAATTTCAGAGCTTACAACATACATCCTGCACAAAAATCTGAGTGTGCAGTCTGAAAAAACAAGTGTTTTATATGAAGCTGCCGAGACAAAACAGAGAGGAGGACTCGCATCAGTAAGCTCTCCTGAAGGTCTTCTCCTCCTCATTCAGATTTGCCAACTGTGTTGCCTGCCTTTCACTGATATTTATTGAGTCTTACCACATTTAAGCATTTTCAAGCCTGTTCCATTGCCTGCACCCATACATAAAGTCTAGGTGACTTCCACCATTGAATGTTATCTAATTCTTAAGGGAAGTACACAAGCTTCCTGTGACTTTGGAAATAAAGATCTTAAAAATTACTTAATTTCCCTGAACTATTTTATTATTATTATTATTTTATTTATTTATTTTAACATCAGATTTGTCTATATAATTTTGGGAACTTATAATGATAGGAAAAGAAGGAAAGGTTTAAACTAAAAGAGGGTAGATTTACATTTAGATTAGATGTAAGGAGGAAATTCTTTACCATGAAGGTGGTGAGGCACTGGAACAGGCTGCCCAGAGAAACTGTGGATGCCCCATCCCTGGAGGTTGGGATGCCAGGCTGGATGGCGCCCTGGGCAGCCTGATCTAGTGGGTAGCATCTCTGCCCATGGCAGGGGGTTGGATCTCGTTGATCTGTAAGGTCCCTTCCAACCCAAGCTGTACTGCCATTCTATGATACTATGATAAAACATTTCTACTAAAAACATTTCTACTAAATCCTTTTCTGGGAATTTCCATTTCAGACCACTTTGGGTACTTTAGAAAATCAAATTAATAAAGAACCTTCAGGAATTTAAGTGTTATAAAACATATTTAACTAGAAATTATGACAAAACTAAGCATCAAGTTCTCTGTGATTCAAATATTTGCCACAGATGTCAAACTGTTATTAAATGACATTAATGTTAAGCACTGTAAAGTACTGAAATTCAACACATATTTTTGCTAGATATTTTCCCTCTGGTTCTGATTTTCAGCTTCTTATTTAATGACCAATAAACTACTATAACAAAGTACTAAAAAATATTCTGAGGAATAAGTATTAGCTTGTTTCCTGGAAGGCTCATATCTAAGATAAACCAGAATATAAATACAAATAGTATCTATTAAAGATTTTTCAATTACATGAACAAAGCAATATCCTAAAACAACCAGACAAGCTATGGTCATATTGTGTGTATTGAAGTGTGCTGATAGATTTATGTACAATATTTAATTTATCCTGGAAATTTAGCATTTGAAAATCCATCTTGTTGAGATGTGTGGATGGTTTAACACCAGCTTAAACTGTTTCATCATTTCACTCAGCACCACCTTTGCTAACTAAACAAAAAAGTTGGAGTTTCCTGATATGAAAGTCCCTTTTTCAATGTTTAGTTTTAAACTCACTCAGCTGATTAAAAACATTCTCTCTGACTCTTTGATAAGCAAACCGCCTTGGCTATAGATACATGTTATTCTACAGAATGAATGCGGCAGATTTTCCCCTCTACGTGAACTGTGAGATGCCTGGCTGCCTTCACACATGTAGGTTATACACAAAACCGTGCAATGTTGAAGCCAAAGTGAATGTGGATCCTGGACTACTCCGGGGGGTTAATCCAGGTGCTTGGCTTTACCACCAAGTGCCTCCCAGGATACAGAGAAGCTGTCAGCCCAGGAAAATCTCCAATGTTGCTCATGTCGTAGAAGAAGGCTGCACGTCATCTGGGTGGCAAAGGCATTTTTGCTGTCCTTAATGCCGGGTTCATCCAACAGCCCCAACCCTCCTTCTACCTCAACCCTGCTCTCATTGCAGCCTAGCACAAGTTTTCATCCAGCCAAGCCCACCATGGAGGCAGGAGGAGGAGATGGCTGGGCTGACCACCAAGAGGGAGGTGAGGACCTCACTATAGACACTGTTATCTGACAGGAGGTGCTGAATGATTTAGAAGTGCTCTCTTCCTTCAAAACCCCTACGTGACTGAATTGTTTATGCAGGGGATGGTAGGGCTGCTCACAGGGGAGCTTAGAAAGTCCAAACTCACAAAGTTCACACCTGAAGTTCATTGCAAAGCTGGTCACAAATGTACTCTCCCCGTCGTACTACAAGTGGTTAGAAAGAAAATAGGCCAGTGAACAAGTCTTTCCTGGCACCGCTGAAACCTGCACAGCCCCACAAAGTGCCTTAGCATCCTCACCTACTCCATATAAAACCATAGCACCTTGGCCTCACTAAGAGACAGTGCAAAACCACAACTAACTTTAAAAGGGGCAAGATTTTATCTGCCTAAATGGCAGGCTGCTCGCCTTGTACGTGGAGAAATGTCACCAGCTGGTACCTTTCCAGGGCAGAAGAGCCAGTGAGTGAAGAGGTGGTTGCTCTGGCCACCACCGTCAGCACTCCTGGAAGAGGCAAAAATGAGCACCACTGCACCTCTTCTTCACCACTGCATCTTTTCAATACCTTTTATCTATAAAATGACATTTAAAAAACAGTTCAGACTGACTTTTTCCAACCTGAGAAACATCTAGTTCATGCCAGAACAGAGCAGGACCGTGGCAAGACATTCTGTGCAGGGGCAGGGATGGAAACATCTGGGGGGAGCCTGTGTCACTGCAGCAGGAGAAAAGGGGAGAGGGCCAAGAGGGAAGGGAAGTATTGATCAGTTCTGGTTCCTCTACATGCAATGGAATGCACGGTAATTAATGATAAACCATGCAGTGCTCAGAAAGCCTCAAAAACTCTATCTAGAATTTTATTTGGAAGCTTTAAAATAAGGTAAGCAAAAATATTTTGCTATTTTTATTATTTTAAAATAATGTAAGCTACTATTTTGAACTGGTATTTTATATTATTCTTAGCCAGTGAAATTTGAAAACAGGTGTGAAAACTGAAGAAAATACTAAGTTGGAAATAAAGTAGAACAGACACAGACAGCAAAAAGTATCAGCTTGAAGGAGGAATAGGAAAGACTTATAGAGAGGAAAATCCACGTGCCAGAGACAGCATCTTGTACCAGGCACAGATGGGAAACAAATTTGGGGTCAGATTAATCTCTGAAACCACAGTAGGCCAGAAGAACAACTGAGAACAGGCAGCTTTTAGCCCTCTGATTCTGGAGACTGCTAAATCAGAGCAAAATCCCCCAAGAAGTGCCTCTGGCAGCTGCCACAACCCCTCCAGACGTAGCAGGGTGCTCTCAGCAGCAGCAGTCACGGTGCACCATGACACATCGCCCCACAGAGCTCCCAGGGCACCGCACGGAGCAGCTCACCTACTCCCAAACAGCACAAAGAAAGGGGCTGCTGGTGAATATACACACACACACTGCAACTGCGAGAACCTCACCAGAGGCAAAGCAACGCAGTGCTGCTGGCTCTTGCTTCCTTGGAACGGTGCCAATGTACAACTCGTAGTGATACCTGTTTAAACAAAATTCATATTTTGTTCTTTCTTTCTAAACCACACAGATTCGATAATCGTTTCCATAATTTCTGTATGGCACAGTCACATGCTCCAGAAAAGCCAGCTTTCGTTCCAGTTGGGTTTATTTAGTGACTGAAAACACCAGGCTGGATAGTACAGCGGGGATGGAGCCAGGATCATGCAAGCAGTTGCTGGGTGAACTTCCACCCAAGCCTCTGCCAATACATCTTCATCTCAACTGGCAGTGTCCAGTGCTCCACCCCAGCCCTGGAGCGTTTCTGAGCAGAATTGGCAGTCATGCCCACGTGCATAGCAGTTTTCATGATATCAAGGCATGGACACTAAAATGAAGTTCCCGAATCCAATTTTCACTTGTGAATTGAGCCTTGTTTTGTACCCAGCTCCACAGAGGTGAGAGGTTAACGCACTGCCCGGCGTGCCACCGAGGCTCTGCCATCGCCTGCTAATGATGCTTTGCATGCTGCATGATCCTGGGAGGGAGCTCGGGCTGCCTGGGGGAGAGGTTCGCTGCCAGGAGGAGCCTGTGCCAGCCTGACAGCCAACCCAGTGCCATGCGCTCCCGTCCAGCAGCCGTTCTGCCTTGCAAACAGCCCCACTCACAGACCTGCTCAGAAAACCACAGCTTTTGGGGAACCCAGAAGGTCTGCAGAGAACTGGCCCCCGCAGAACATACTCCTTCACTTTGCAGCTGCAAACACCCACCCAAGGGCAGCCACTGTAACGTGATTATATTAGGACAAGCCCATCTAAAGATACCGATCTTCATGCAGGCTGAGGACTGTTTAGGGGGTGTAGCAAGGATTTCTAAGCACCTGCACATCTATGAAGGTCTAGTTCTGAATGCGTGCAAGTGAAGGCTGAGTGCTTAAAACTCAGCATATTTTCTGCTTTCTTAATATAACAATTATTCTCTCACTTGTCCATGGAGATCAGTGGATGAGCAGTAATAAACACAAGATCACCCTCCAGGCCATAAATATTGGCTACTTTCCAATCCCTGGATTAGAAGTGCACCTCAAAAAGAGCAGGTAATTTTGCTTTGCTGTCAGCTGTATCATAGCCACAGTGTGCTAAACATTGCAGAAGTACGAGAGGATATTTTATTAGTTGATAAGCGGGACTACTATTCACTGAGGAAGAAGATTATCAAACAAATTACACTGAGAACCAATAATAGGGGAAAGGTTAATGGTTTCTGTAAGCCACCGAATCCACCCGCCCCTGTAGTTTACTAAGAAAATTAGGGTTTCTTCATGCTGAGCTTATGGGAACACTTTACCCATATTTCAACCCTTCCTTCCTGAGAAATCTTTGGCATCATTGCTTTCTCGCTTGATAATTTACATTAAGGACAATTATAAAACAAAAATACACCACCATTCAGGATAATATACAACTTCTTATCAGAAGGATGTGGATGTTCTTCTCTCCAGTCTACAGACATGGAGATTAAATTTCAGAGAGAGATTTATTTTGTGCTATTGTCCTGTTATT
Source organism: Anser brachyrhynchus (assembly GCF_964034855.1). Taxonomy (NCBI): domain Eukaryota; kingdom Metazoa; phylum Chordata; class Aves; order Anseriformes; family Anatidae; genus Anser; species Anser brachyrhynchus. Next base: position 43,354,830 of record NC_137700.1, read on the forward strand.
CACCAGAGGATTGTGCAATGCAAGTAATCTGATCAGAATAATGCATAGGGACATATTTCAGAAAACCAATAATTGTGGTAACGTTGAGCTCTGCTAGGTGCCAAAATAAAGTCCAAAATCGCTCTCACTCTTTTCCACAATTCCTTAATCATGGCATCATAATGTGCTGCTCTGTTGTCCATTAAAGCCACAAGCTTGAAGTAATCAATGCTGGACATTTGGAGATTTATTGTAATTTTAGATCTACAGCACTTTTGCAGACTGAAAAGCAAAATTATATTTTATAGGTGTGCCATAGCTTACATTTTACGGCTTTTACTTCTTCAAGCTGGCTTGGTGTGGGTTTTTGTTGTTGGCTGGAGGTTGTTTGTTTTTTTTTTTTCTTTTAACCTGAGTGCTGCAGGCTTTTTTATGATGTTAGGAAGCAGTTAAGGCAAACAACAGAAAAATTACTAAAACTGACTGTATTTAAATTCTGTTTACTTCCTTAACCTTTTGACTTACCTATACAAAAAGTAATCTTTCGTAAACAAGTCCCAAACAAAATCATTGCCTATTTTACTTTCCTTAAACCCTTGTGGAATAAGCAGAAATTGTAACAAGATCCTTTTGACCGTTTTTTATTCCGCTCATATTTGCAATGATTTTATAACTGATGCTTGGTTTGCCTCTCCACATTATCACAATCAGTGCATCCTGGGATTAAAAACCATTTAGGGCCCAACTCTTAAAGAAACTCCCCACACAGCAGTATAATGAACACTGTTCCTTTTTATTGTTGCTAGGTTTATTGGTATGCCAAAGAGGCTGAGAAGCTCAATTCTCACTCTAAAAACAAAAGAGTGACCCACTTCCCCTCACGGCTGTGGTGCAGAGACAGCACAAAAGGTTTTTAGGAAGGTAACCGTCAGACCCCTGCGCGGCAGATATGCCACTGAGGTAGGGAAGGGTCAGAGGTCTCACGTGCCTCAAGACAAACATTCATGAATTTTCTTTCGTTTTTAGGATGGTTTTAGCACCCATTGCCAGAAATCAAGCCCATCTTTCCCTAATCAGTACCATTTAGGGGGGCAGAGGGGGGTGATGCAATTAAAAAGCCCCCTTTGGAGCTCACCTGTGTGATGAAGGGGGGGCAGCTGGTGCCAGCCCCTGGGTTATGCTCAAGCCCAGGTGCTGCAGATGTTGCCAGATGTGCTGCCTCAGCTCGCAACTGAGAAAACATCCACGTTCTGGGCATTGCTTCACTCTGCCCTGAACTCTTTTGAGCATTTTAAAAACTGTTAAAGGCTATTCTAATTAATAATGAACTTAAGCATGTGCTTGCACAGAAACGTGTTCAGCTGTTTCTGTGGACTGTAGTCCGAAGCAGGACTCATACGAACAGGGCAGTTGGTATTTGATGGTCTGAAACTCGTGGTTATGGATATACCAAGGCTAGCTCATCATGAAGCATGCCAAAGATTACAATCCAACATTTTAGCGAACATTGTGTAAACATGCAGCCCCTTACTTCTAATAGCACCTTTCAGCCAAGTGGATCTCTAATCCATACGATTAAGGATTCCCTACCGACCACTGAAATATTAGAATTCGTGTGAAATATAGCAGTGCTGGCACAGAAAATAAATATGTGAGTCCTCGTTAGGAAACAGAGTGCAGAAAATATATTTGATTAATGTATTTTAGGGGGGTGAGTTATAGCTTAGCCACGTTGAAATGTGACCAGACACTTTGAATCTGTCGCTGGATCCTGTTAGAGAGCACGAATGGTCACGTTTTACGTTTCGTGGGAAAGGCAGATAATCCAACCAGCAAACTCACTGAGAAAATATGTTACCAGCAGAACAGCAAATACCACTCCCTGCAGCAACTCCTGTTTCTGCAAAAGACCCCACTTCCATAACCCACCTGGCAAAAGTGCCCAGTAGTTTTCACAGAGGGAGAAGTATCTTGACTCAAGCAACAGATCTCCCAAGCCAGTTGGAACAAGACTAGAAACTCTGTTATTGAATAACCTACACAGAAAAATTCCCGAGAAATTGCCTGTGTAAGTAGCAAAACGTGATGGCTACATGCCACAAGACAAGAATACCAGGTAGGGCAGATCCAGCTAAGAACTGATGTTCACAAAATAGCCACAGAACCCTCCAAAACCGAATCCATGGGGTCTCTGTGTTCTCAGACCGACCTGCAGGCTCTGATCTCGCACTGCTACAAGGAAGAGGAAAGTGGCCATTGATTTCAATGAGTGCAGGATCAAGACCATAATGCTTATAGCAGCCATACACATCAGTGTAAACCTATTTGTAACAGAACCTAAGGGCACATTTCATGTATGGCTAGGAGGAAAACCCATTCACAATGGAGGGCAGGAGTGTTCATGTAGAATTTATACTACAAAAGAAAAAGGAAAAACTTTCCTCTATGCTTCTATGTGAATTCATCAATTTAACTTACACTTAAATGGAAAATCGCTATACAGAGACCATAAAAACGTATTATGTTATCAATTGAATGGTTTACACTGCTGGCAAGCTCAGGGAAAACATACCTTTTCACTATCACCAGCCTGAGTGAACTGCATTATGAAGGATCCCATATATATCTTTAACTTTTGTACACAGCAATTCTGTTCGCATGTGCTCTCCTTACCTTAAATCAAGTGAGTGATGAGAAGAAGGATGAACAAGGGTAGAGAAAGGAAGAAGATGTAAAGAAAAAGAAGAGCTGAGAAGGAAAATAAAGAGAAAATAAAGTTAGGGATGAAGAAGAGACAGAAATGGAAAATAGAGCAAGAAAAGGGCAAAGTGTTTTTCAGGAGTCCAGGATAACAAATGCATCTCAATAAAGGCAAGTTGCTCTAAAAGGAAAACAATTCACACATCTTTCCTTCCTAACGTATATTCTAGTTCCACAATGCCAGGAGCCAGAAGGGCAAGAAGAGACCAGAAAACAGGGAAAAGAAGGCATGGTGTTGGGTCATACATTGGCTTAGCCAAATATTTTCTGCAATAAATCCAGTATCAGTTAGTGCTGAGGCATTATTTTATGCCTGTCTCCATTCTGCAAATGCCTCAGACAGTGGATGATGGTGCTGGGGAGCTCTCCTCTGGGCTACAGCACAGCAAAGCATTAAAGACTTTCAGGGGTCCTCTTGTTTTGCTGCTTTCCCAGACGTTTATGGTGAAGCACACATGGAGTGTGCTGTTGTGTTATGGCCATGCATCCTTCTGAGGCCAACGTACACAAGGGCGGCTCTGGCACACCCACAGCTGTATCACCAAGTGGTAGCTCTGGGAGTCTAACAACAGCTTTTCCAATCCCAGAAAAGCACATACACATATACATATACATGTATATAAAGCTCCTATCATTTTATATATACACATATATAGAAAGTGGTTTCCGAAAAGTTTTTCAAACTATTTTGATTTTTGTTTTTAAGTCTGTCTACTGCATCCAAAAACAGCAAATGGGAACAAGTCCTGTGCATTGCCTCATCGTGCTCCATCTCTCTGTCCCACCTCAGCCAGTGGGGCCCGGCAGAAATAATCCTGTTTGGAAGTCATGCCGGCTCAGATTCCTGCCAAAAGCTCTCATAATTAGTAGAAGTGGTGGTGATAAGCAGCATCCCCAAGAGGAACAACACTTGGGCAGTGCGAAGGGCCCTTGGCACGAAGAAGTTTCCCCAGTCCCGTCCTCTCTCCCACAAGTCGTCCGGGGTCGAGCTCTACGACGTGTCAGGTTTCAGTCCGCCCTAACAATTTTTATAGCACGAAAGTGCAAAGGGAGCAATGAAACTCTCACCCCTGCCTCTGCACCCCAGGTGGGAGAGCGGGCGCGGGTCTGCCTCGGTGGTGTTCCCGAGCGGCCATCCCTTGTGGCCCCCCTCCTTCTCCCTTCCTCTCTCATTACCGTGCTAAAATCCACTAATGCAAGGAGCAACCATTCCTCCTCACCTAATCACAGGAAAAAATAAAACAGCAGATTTGGAAACTACAGTTGTTTTTGTTTTCGGTCCTTTGTGGAAAGTTTGGTGCCCTTTACTCATGAACAATCCAAAACAAAAATGATTTTACTTGTATTTTTCTTCCCTCTTCCCCTCCCCCACAGAGCTGTTCAGTTGTTATTGAACAACTTTATCACAGGGATTACTGATGTTAATCAAGACCACACAATCATATTAAACAACAAGTTTCTGTAGGAACTATCCTGAAGAATATAAATTAATGACGGAGATTGTTCTGGACTGCTGCTGCAGTGTTGGTTACTTTGTGTTACAAAAGCGGGATTGCACAAATCCCAGGAGCTCGGAGAATGATGACAGGAACAATCAAAGGAAGGCTGAAAATCTATTTATTAATGAAATATAAAGAGATTGGTAGACAACAATTATACCTTAGAAGGAAGCACATAAGAGAAGATGTGATGCAGTATAAAACATACTGATCAGCACAGATGAGCCAGATCAAGAGCTTCTGACTCAAAGCACACAATCAATTAAAGCCTCACAAATTCAAGCAGATGAAAAGTTGTTTTGTGCTGCCCAACCTGAAACTCAGACAAATGAACATCGCTAAGTTCGACATGGTAACAATATTCAAGTATGGACTAGATATTTATATATCACAAAGCAGCAGAAGCACCAATTACATATTCTGGAAGGGATGTTGCACATCAGTCTTCTTGGCTGTAAACCCATCTCCAACATTGTAACCAGAGTAAGATTTAAAGAGAAGATAATTCCCCAAATCCATTACATCATATGTCAGTGGTGGCCATGGCAGGACACGGAGCACTGGACCAGCAGAGCAAGGCAAGGTGCTGCAGGTCCCTGATAAAGTATCTCGTGGACACATTTACTGTGCAATTGCATCTCCGCATTTTATGAAACTCTTGCTTTCCAACAGCAACGTGCTAAAATCACATTCTAAATAAATAAATAAGTAAATTGATTGGCTTGGGAGCCTGTGCTTATAATTATGACCCACCCAATTTTGTTGACCCAAAAAATCCTTCTGGTGGTAAAACTACATGGCAGCACTGGAAACCAGTATGCCTCAAGTTTTATTCAACCCGAGCCACCTGAAGAAGAGCTACATAAAAATGTTGTTAAAATAAACTTTGGGAGACAGAGACCTGGTGTAAACCAAGTGTAAACTCTGAGTGGATTTTTACTACAGACCCATAAACCTCTGAAAATAAAAGTTTGTGGCAGAAATCGAGAGAGACATCTATCATGGGAACACTGGGTGCTCCCACGCTTTGCAGGTACTGACTCCCCCCTGCAAATCTCGACTCCTTTTCCAAAGCCGTGCCCATAAATGAAAGTTTGCTGCTGCCTCCTCTATCACAAAATTATTTCAGTGCTGGCACCCCTCCAGTCACACGCCTTCACTGGCCAGGCAGTGCCTTTCCTCCATTCCTTTTTCCACGTCCCTCAGGAAAACTTTGTGGAACAGACACAGCTTTTGTTGGTATGTCAAGGTCCCCAAATTGCTACTAATTGTAATGTTTGTAATTATTTCTAGCTTTTAATTTTTATAATGACTCTTCATGGTTCTGTTGACCAGAGGGAAACTTTAATCCCATATGTGCCCGAGTGTCAAAATTGCCATTACACTTCAAGAAAAGGCTCTTAAGAAGCCATAAAGTTTACTTACTGAAAATTAGAAATGAATATTTATTGTCAGATTTCCATCAGAGATTGAAACCTTTTATTTAACTGTGGCTGGAAGTGTAAATTATTCAAATGTTTACATTTGAATGCGGCTGTACTCTAATGATTCCATTTTCTGCAGTGCATTAGTGGTAAGATAATGAAAAGCTTCACAGGAGTGTTAAACAAACAGCCAGATACAACTTCTTGCCGTGGCAGAGGCTCGCGGCAGGGTGACGCCCGGCTCTCCAGCCACAGCCCTCCGCAGTGCATGGCAGTAACGCAGGTATTGCCCCTCCTGCAGCATTGCAAATCTGCATTAAAAACCTGCAGAGGCTTCAGCTTGGCCAGCAAAGGTGTTATGCAGCTATGAAGTCAAGTGGCATGCTTTGGGTTTGTTTTATGTATTAATTTATTTTTTATATATATAGGAGGTGATGGAGGAGTTCAATGGAGAAAGCAGCTATGTTCGGTTTTCAGCACTCATTTTTCTCTTTTAATTGAGAAATGACCGAAAAGATGCATCTGTCACTGTGCTTCTGTGGGAAGTTTTACATAGTTCGTTCTCAGCCATTTATGAGAAAGGATAGGAGCTCTCACTCCACAACACCAGTCGCGGGCAGGCTGGAGGGCACCGCTCCAGGCAGTGCTGCCCATCCATCCCCTCCCCACCCCAGGGCACAGGCAGGTGCCACAGCCCTAGCTCCAGCCTGCAGAGGACCAAATCCTCTGGCTTGGCACACTGTAATTTTTTCTGCCTTAGCAGAGATTGTTCTGAACTTCAGCAGTTGCGTTCGGTGGTTAATTTTTTCCCCTCTCCAGGGTTTTCATGGGATATCCTGTTCATGTGTCCAGAGCCTAGTATACAGGTGACCGGAGTTTCTCATATTTAAAGAAAAAACAAAAAACACACGCACACAAGGAGAAAAATGTTTTTTAAACTGTTAAGACAATTTTTTCTACCTCATAAAGAACCAAAAAGAGGCACAAGCCCAATTTTCCCACCATTACAACCTCCATTCCAGCCCTCACCTGTGTCACTGCTGTTACGCACAATCCAAAGCACTGCAGCTGCCCTTGTATTTTCTGCCAGTATAATTTTTTAAATACACAAATATTATACTCCAGGGCATGTTTTCCAGGGCCAACAATACATGCCTCACTTTTATTGTGAGGCACAAGCCCTTCGGTTTCATGTCTTTTGACCTCCCAAGAAATGTATTAATGACCCTATAAAGTACGCTCTGGCACGTATTCATATTAATACAATATAGTTCTTTGTTTTTATATTACATAGTAAAAGGAGGGGGAAGAGAAGAAAAAAAAAAGACAGTTGTTTCCATATCCTTCCACTACAAAACATAGTTCAGAGGAAAAAAAGCCAACAGCGGTCTGAAGAGGGACAGCTGACATATTATTCACGCTGTGTTTTGGCCTGGCTTATTTCTGTTTGTACTTCTTTCTCCGTTGCCCTCAGTTATGACTCCTTCTCAGTCCAGTAACAAATTTCTACAGATGCTCTCTCCACTGCCCTCGCTGCCTCGGGCCCACTGGCAGATGCTGGCTTCTCCTTAACTAGGAGTAACACCAGGTTTCATTCAATACTTTGGGCCACTCCTTGTTCCTGGTGAGCACAGTGCGACCAAATTTTGCCAAAACCAGTTCATTTTACTCCCAGGTAAACCCATGTACTCCCTGTACCCATGTTAACAAACAATGCTAGTGATAAATACTTTATTAAATGTTGGTGTGGTATCCATAGTATATCCACAGACTTTCTCTAGTGCTCCATTTTGCTTCTTGATATAGTGGCTATATTAAAATCCCTATCAAAAACTCATATCTAATATATCTATGCCATTATCCATTTCTCATTTGCACGGTAGACATCAATATATATCACTTGTTACAGTTGGCTAAACAGCCTCAGATAGGAAAATGACATGATATCAGATACACCTAAATAAAACAGATAGAATATGTCTTAACTAACCTTTCAGTTAAGCTTCAAATACTTGATACAACCAAATGTAAAACTCAAAATGAGTATGCCAGAGGAAGTCACTGACTTCTGGAGCAGACCACTGTGCTCTGAAACCACAAAACAACCAGAGTAATTATTTTTTACTGCATATGAGACAAATAAAGTAAACCCTAATGTCAACCATAACGTCCTCAGCTCTGCTCTGTACATGGGAAAGGAGGGAAACCTGGTCTTACTCCTACTTAAGTCTGGGAATTTTTCCTCCTACTTTGAAGGGAAAAACATCACAGTTCATAAAACGTCTGTCCCTATTGTTACAGCAGAACTACTTTTTTCCTTCTAACACTTCCAAAGAACACTTCAAAAGTTAATAGAAGCGAGTTAGCCAACAGCTCTTTCAAAGGGAAGTCTCCTAGTTGATCTCCAAATTTTGATAAAGTGGAGAAACTGTCACCAAAAAAATAATCCAAAACATTGCAAAATCCTAGCACATTACAGGGGTAGGGTATTTGCCAGTTTTTCACTTCCTAACATAACCTTCATTTTTGTTTATCTTTGATATTTAAGACAGAATAGATGGAGACATTCATAATTAATAATGACTAAACCAAAAGTTTATTCCTTTTATTAATTTTTAAATTTAGGAAAAATATTAAAAAACATGAAGCTGAAGTTATTTGGCAAGCTCCTTGCAATGCACATAAATAAATCTCTTGTAGCAAGTCTCAAAGGGCTTTAGGCAAAACTTTGTGAATGCCAAGGAGGAAATCTAAAAACAATTTCTGACTTGTTTGTTGAGCCAAAAAAGTGGACATCATGTCCAAAGTACAATTTGAAATATTATTTTTTGTACTAAAGAATGAAGTGAGGCATGTTTTCAGATCAGGACTGCCTAAGGAGCTTTCCAGTGAGCCAGTGTCACAAAGATTTTAACTCTTCCCTCTCATCTCACCTCAGGGCTTTCATTACAGCTCTTTGGATGGAGCAGTGGACTGCAAGGCAGATTGGCTTTGTTTCTTTGCCTTTGGAGAGCAAAACATTTTGTCAGAATTACTCCAGCGAAGTAACATAGGTTAATATGTTGGTCTAATCAGGGGCCTAATTCACTGGTTAATATGTTGGTCTAATCACTAGTAACCGGGTTTAAGTTAACTTGCCTGTAGAGGATCACCAGCTCACTAGGTCCTGATCCTACCAAAATCTTTAAATTGCCTTCTTGAGCATGAACAAGGCCACTTGCAGGGCAGGATAAAGCAGGGAGAAAACAGCTCCATGCTGAAGACCTCGATGTTTATCTGTAAATGGGAACAAGTTTGGTAACCACCATGAAATATTTTGGAAATAAAAATCTCTCCTTGCCCTGAAATTTGGAATGAAGTCACCAGTGTGGACATTTAGGGCCTGAATTCCTGATCAGGCTGATCTGCTCTTCTTTTGCTTTGCCTGAGTAGTACACTAGGAACATGGGCTTACCATCTCTCAGACACCCTGTAAAATATATGCACAAACCAAACTTTGCACAAGCTTCATTATCAATATTTTGCAAAAGCCAAAAATTTGCATTTTAGATTACAGTAGGTTTTTGTAACAGAGAAAACTTTTGTGGCCTTTATATCAAGTATGGTACCAAAGACTGTTGGAATAACTATGCTAGAGAAAGTTCTCCAGATTAAGGTTACGTTTTTTTAATAATGGATTGATCATGCTTTTTAATGAAAATTTATTCTGCTTTGCTTCACTTGATGACAACTTTTAGTTGCAAATAAAGCAGAATTGAATCTCATAACATGGTATCATTTGAATTTCCGCTCTGTGCTCCTGCTGGTGCCCTTCCTTCTAGCCCATTTATCCCAAGCATCAGCACACAGGGAAGTGCCGTGGGAAGGAGCTGGGGGCAGCCAGAACACAAGGAAGGGGGATTGCTGCTCTCGGTGTCTAAGAGTCATCTTCTATATAATTTTCACAAATATCTGATCCAAAAAGCATTCAGTGAGTGAGAACAAAACCAGCACATTCTTTGAAGAATGCCTCTACTTGTGCTGCCATCTCCCCTGATGCAGAAGAGCAGCAGTTTCCTGAACACAAAACAAACTAAAAAAACTAATAGGTTTTAGAGCTTACCATTCTTGCTTTTCCCCTTGCACAATAAGCAGTAGTTATGGGAGGGACATACTTGCAGGAGTTGCATTCAGACCTCAGCAGTCTGTGTGCACTGGTGTTCTGCAGCATCAAGCCCCGCAAAAAATTTTGCATCTTCAATCGAAACAACAGCAGAGTCAACAGATTCCTTGTTCAGATAAGGTTTGTTTCAGCTTTGAGATTTCTAACTATTGTTATCAACAACACAAATGAGGTTTTATGTAAAGCAGATACATTAATTCCTTCCTTCCCCTGATTAAAAATATTGCATGGTTCACTGAAAATCTGAGAGTTGTGACTTTTAAATTCCTGTAGACATCGGCTTCTAGTACACTGTTGTTTTATGCATCATGTCACTTCCCCACTGCATTTTATTGAAAATGAATATAACAAAATCATATACACCAGCTAAAAATTCAACCTTTAATATTCTTTCATTGTAGCTGGTTTTCAGTAGAGTGATTATCAGGAAAAAAATGTAGGTGTATTTTTGAAAAGGGCGCACATTTGTATTGCCCAGCTTGTAAGATGGCATATTAAAAATCCTTGCAAATGTTTCTCTGCTGACACTGAAAAGTTAAAAACCTTTCCCGAGATGCCTGTGTGTAAGAATCTAAACCAGAATCCTCTGAGCCCCCACTCTCAGCTTCCTGCTACCGAAATTATTAAAATTTGAATCTCTCTTCATTACTGATCCTGGTTTCTTTGGATCACTGGGATTGGTCAAGCTCATTTCTAACAGGAATGTTAAGAAAATGTTCAGGAGACCCATATGATCACATCAATACCAGCAGTTTATACACCTGGCAATTGTCTAGTCAAAACAAGGAGCCACTAAATATTTGAAGATAATGGGCAAAATTAATTCATTTATTAATGCTGCAATTAAAGGCCCAATTATTTTCTCAGTTAGAAGACAGATCTAAGTACTTTACTTTGATCTACAGAAAATTTTGACTAAAATTCAGCTGTCTTCTGAAAATTTAGTAAAAAACTAACATTGCCACCTCCCTTTTTTTTTGTCCCTAAGGCTTTTTCCTATAGCTGTAAATTCTCTATGATGCAAATAAAAAATTGCATCTTTCTGGTTCATTCAGCATCACCAGGAGATACATTTCTGCTACAAGATAGCATGAGACTTTGAAGAGATTTGTTACTGCGGAAAGTAAGATACTTCATGCCCATATTGACACTCTCAGCTGTTAAAACCGTTTCTATTAAAGCCATCTTTGGCAGAGAGCAGAGCACGGATGTCGCTGTGACCAAAATGGGTCTGCTACCAGGTCATTGGACAAAGCAAACCAATTCACATTATTGGCACAGCCAGTAGAGAATCTGATTGACTGGAGGTGATAATGCACACAATGATACACAGATACACGCGCACACGATTTATATTTATGCAATGAAATACCTGAAAGCGTAGGTCACAGAAAGAAGAGGCTTATTTCAAAATGCTAGAGGAGATGAGTGGTATTTAAACTTAAATACTGTTTGGAGTCAATTAATTCTTTTCTACTTCAATGTTACTAATTCCTTTTATATATAAACATAAAGTTTATAATAAGGCACATTGGCTCATCTCAGAATAAAATGCAGAAAATAAATCATAGCTATTGGATTTAGGAAACGCACTGGTTTCCCATGGCACTGTGAATCCTTAGCCAAGGATCTGCTAGCTACATTTTCACAATATACTATTTTTCCCAGCAAATACAAATCCTTTCCACAGATTTTATTATTTTGTAGCAATGCTAGCAATCTTATGTGATACTGTTGTGGAGAAGTTACCCAAATTAGTGAATTATTAGAACACCCTCCCTTAGGAGAGGACAAGAAACACAATAAGAATTCATAGCTTTCAAGCTTGCAAAGAAGCGTGTGGCTACTGGCATCCTACAAGATTCCTCAGAGCCACAGATGAGCCCTGCAGCCTCTCCTGGCACTGGCAGCCCCTCTGAGGGTTTGAGGCTCATCCAGCAGGACCCACAACCTCACAGCTTCAGCATCTTGGGGAGTTTCCAGCCAAAACAGGCAAGAAATGGAAATTTTGGGAAAGGGTTCATAGGCAAAGTGCAGAGCTAGTAAAGAGCATCCCCGGAGCGGTGCCTACAAGGCAGGACTGTGGCACCCTTCCTTCTGCAAAGTCTCACCCAAGTTTTAAGTGAAGATTTCTTTTTGTCTTTTTGCCCTCTAGAAAACAAAGGGGGAGGGGGTGGAGGGGAGGGTGATGAAAGCACAGGAAATTAATAGAAAACAACTGAAACTGTATTAAAAAAAAAAAAAAAAACAGGCACCCAAGCAAGAGCTATCCCTGTCAGGAGGTTTTCCATAAATTCTAACTTCTCATCATCTGAAGATTTACTTCTTTAGCAACAGATGGTGTGACCCTTATGCAATTAGTCAGCTCTGCTCTTAGAGAGACAGCACTCTTCAAACCCCAGTGTTGTTGCTGACAGAAACATTTTTAAAGCGCTCTGCAGACAAGACTACTTTCTTTAATTGCAGCATGCAAATGGGATGAGAAAGGATGGAAGGAGGTGAATA
>NC_137700.1:43369658-43524658 GCF_964034855.1 Anser brachyrhynchus
GAAAATGCATATTTTTTATGTGCTAATACTGCCCAGATCCTATGCAGTTCCATATTAACAGCAAGTTTGCTGTTTATTCTGCTTGAAAAGGGAGAACAACAGCCCCCATCACCCCTGGGTGAAATGCTTCCCCTCTCCCTGTAGCCTGCTCTGGTGCCATGGCACGAACACCAGCCCAGGGTGGGGGAATGGCACTTGTGCACTGCCCCTCTCCTCCCTTTGCCAACATCCAGACCCAAACTAAGGGCTTGGGTCCCACCACGCTCCCTGACTCGACCCCAGGCATGAGGAACCAGCTTCTGCAGAAGTTCAGCACAGGTCTGCTTGATAATTAAGATTTTCAGAACTGTGTTTCCAATGGCTGATTGCCACCGAGTGTTAATAGCACTCAACAGTTCTCCTCCAGTAAATTCCCGACATATGCATGTGTCCCATTTAAAAAGATTCACAAAATTGCAACCACATAATAAATTTTAAAAAGCTTCTAAACCGCTTTGTCCATGCTTTCTCACACATTAATAATCTTCAGCATTTATGCTCATTTTTGCACTGCACTGAAGGAGGGTTTCTCCTGCCACTGAGACCTGTTGCTGTCCCTAATGGAGGTGGACTTTGTCCCTCAGATCTGCACTGCGTGAACCAGCCCCATGCGCAAGGAAGGAAAATAACCAGATCCCAGCTATCCGGAGTAAATCCCAGGAATGGCACTGGAGGAATCACATGTCCCTGACCACAAGGTGCAATGGACCACCACAATGGGCCACCAAGGAGGAAGACAATGTACGGGTGCATGCTCAGGAAGGGTCATTGCATCAATTTCCTCCAAGAAAAATGCCTGGTGATGCCTGCTGTAAGCCAGTTTTACAGGCAGAATTGGGAGGGATGAGGGAACAAAAAAATAAAAAGAGATTTAAATGCGCTTCCACCCGGCACAAAGCCATTTGTCACAGCCCAGGTTCCAGGGGCACACCGACTGCACATATACTTTTATTAAATGCTCTCACAAATTTGTGAGGATTAATTTTAAAACACCTGTTTGCAAAAGGAAATATATGTTTTTGAGATGCCGTGCAGTACAAGACAGTTGTTAAAAGTCTGGAGAGAATGTAGTTTTATGATGTTATTTAATATTGTGTCCAAAGATGCCTTCCGTGCAATGAACAGGTTTCCCTCTCCCCCTCCCAGCCTTGCAAAGCGTAGCTTGGGAGTAAAAGCTCTACTTTATGCAAAATGTGTATGTATATAAAACTCTTAGGTACAGTATTAACATATTTAAATTATCATAAAAATAAATGGTGCACCAAAACCTTCCTCGGCTTTTTTTTTTCCTTAAAAAATAGTTATGGATATTATTCTCAGAGAAACATCTTATGTGTGGGCATGCTAAGAATTCATGATTTCATTGCACAGCAGAGAATATGTGAGTTTTATGTGTGATTCACAAAGAAAATTAGGTGTGAAAGTGGGATAAGTACTGGGATGTACAGTAGATAGCTACCTCCAAGGCAAGATTTACATACAGATATTTGTATTGTGTTATGGAACCTACTTATTGTAACCATAAAAATTATTTGTACATCGATTTCCATGGAGTCAAATTTTAAATACGTAAAAGGTAGTTAATTCTTCCAAATGAGTTTTTAAAAAAATACCAAGGGGACAAGAAGCAGCAGAGAACATAGAAACAGCCTCATCACATGATGCAGCAAATGGTAACCAGAAATTTACAGTAAATGGAAACCAGAAATCTCCATTAAGAGCACTACATAGTGTAGAATCAATGTAATCAGACTTCACTGCCTGAAAAACATATTTTACATATTGCTATCCAATTTCTAGAAATGATTTTGCAGTAAGAGAAAGGAGAAAGCACAGAATAACAAAATGAGATGAAATACTCAGAGCTCAGTTGTTGCACATTTTTATCCGTGTCTTTTAAATACGCGAGAAATCCAATGGAAGTTATTCAAATGTAGACATATGGCAGAAAAATGGGATCCACGAACTATTACCTATAATAACATTCAATCTAAATACAATTCTAATGAGATAAAGGTCTCTGTCTTCCCTTGCCATCTTCTCACACTTTTCTCTATATTGATAATTATTAATAATCACACTGGGTTCTCATGCAGTGCCTGACACGCTCAGGCAGCAAATCATTTTTAATGGAGAGCAAAATAGGGAAACTGAGGGCTGGCTGGATTAACTATTTTGCCCAAGGTCACAAGCAGGTCGATTTGTCGTTGGGAACAGAAATTAGACTCGGCCTCTATCACTTCAGCAACACTGTCAAACACCAGCAGATGCATTACAGAACAGGAATGCAAGCAGCCCCAGCCGATGCACCCCAAAACCCTGACAACAGCTCTCCATTCCCTTGGAGGAATTACAGGAAATATGAACACTATTTTTAGAGCCCAGCCCACAGACGCACTCACGTACCTTACTGAGTCCAAGCAATCCCACAAACAACAGATCTTAGCATAGCGCTTTTTCGAAATGAGCAATATTTGACTCATATTATGCTCTCATCTGGACTGGAATACCCGGATTTGTTTCTGACAGGTCTGGAGATGAGAAAAAACAGCATCTTAGTTCCAGCCTGAAATGTCCCTGAAGATCTCACTGAAAGATGGCAGATATCTGAAATCATATTTGAACTGGAGTCAGGCTTTCCCTTAAGCCCGGACCAAAATCCTGCCCAAACTGAGAGCTGGGCTGAACACCAATTTCTTCAGCCTCCCAGAGCCCATTTGTTAAAGCCAGGAATTCGCCTTCCAATTGACATGAGTGGCACAGGATCACCCTACATGCTTCCAACAGCATCAAACTGACTCAAAGCAGCACGACTTCAGTGGCTTGTAAGAGAGGATTAAGAAGAAACCTTTTCCCCTGCTCTGTTTTAAGCTATACCAGAAATACCGTTTCCTTCACCCTAGCTCCATAGTGCCCACATATTCACCCCCATAAAGGCATGGACCTTCTCCTGTTTCCAAACAGGTGACTTTTTACTCAAATCCACCCCATGCCCCTGATTTCTTGCTGAGCACCCCAAAGCCCCACCGGCCAGGTGCTGCCCAAACACACCACGGGGCTGCTGCTCGGTGGTCCTGTGCTGTGCCCCTTGGCTGTGCGAGAGCTGGCAGTCCCTGCTTTGTTCCTAAAGCAGATTGCACTAGCAACCAGCAAGCCTGCTTCGAATGGTGTTTGTTGTTCTTGATATAGCCTGCTTATTCTTACCCCCACCCAAAGCTTAAGACTAGTAAAAATAACTCAGGTGCCAGATATCAATTTCTAATAGCCTTGCACCAGCAGTATCTAGTCCCATTAAACGAAGTATCTGTCTACTCAGCTTCTTAATAAGTTTTTAAAAAATCTGCTCAATGCTATTAGCAAAAGCACTCTGCTAGATGGTAGTTATGTGAAAAATTATCTACTGACATTACCACTATTCTGTATGTTTGGGTTTTTTTAAGTGTAACAAATATGTTTACCTATTATGTATAATTTTATCAGAAAACCTAATAAAAAGATAGTCAAGAAGCAAAGTTAGCTATTAGATAACAGTCCTTGCTGCCAAAAGCCATAATCTGACACAGATTGAGCCTGGTACAGTAGTCAATTAATGGCTCAGTGCTCATACAATAATGACCTACTAACCTGACGGTGTGTTGCTCTCACATTTTGCTATCCCCTGGGATGCTACTGTCACTGTGTTATCTATTGCCTGCTTCCCTATCAAAGAAAATAAGCAGAGCTGAAATGTATGTACGCATCAAGCTCTGTAGTTCATTGCACACCAACCCCAGCAACTGGAGGAACAATAGATTTATAAGTTTATCCTACATTAAACCAAACATGCCTGACTGCACTGTAAATTACTAAATAATAAACCAGGTGGTGTAAGATCCTGACTTGGACAGAATATAAAAATCTATCAACCTGTAAAATACAATAACCATAAACGTGCTATGTAGCTGATGGCTCAGGTAAACCATCCACCTCCAGCAACAGAGGTTTTCCTGGAGTAAATTGCAACAAAAGGTTTACTAAATTTAGGTCTTGAGCACTTTTTCATTTTATGCAACACCATCAATAGGAGAAATATAATTGAGCTAAAAACAGTGGCAAATGTGTTTGTTTTGTTTACATTTCTTTGTCTCTAATGGAGCTATTTCATGGTAATGTGCTATGTTTCCTAGCATATTGCCACGGGCATTTAGTCTGATCTCTAAAGAGAAGATGAACTACTGTATAAGGGCATACTTCTTCAGTATTCAAACCTAACATTCAAATTAGATTGAAGTAGTACGGTGGGTACCAAATGGAGAAAGCTGAAAGGTCAGGGCACTTTCTTCCTTTCAATGGACTAAATCTTGATTTAAAAAAAACCCACAGCAATTGTGGTAGTGCAATAAAATATTTTGCATGCCATTATACACACCATTAGTCCTACCCCAAATTATATCTGAGATTTTTAATAAGTGCTACCTTTGCTACCAAAATTAATTGCTAGGAATCAGAGAAAATATTATATCAAGACATTCAAAAATGATGCAATAAATTTTAATTCCAAAATCTACAATACTAATTAATTCAGTTTTAGGAGCTTTTCAATAAGCAAAGCAGGTTAAATTTATATGATTTACAAACAGTGTTTACATTCATAGAGGGACAACTAATTGCTGCACGGCTTGACATCATTACAGGAAAATGCTGGGGGATGCAGACAGTTTAATTAGGGGTGGCTTTAGGTTCACAATATGACTGGTATCATAGTGCTTTGCTAATGTGCTTATATAGGATGATCATACAGTAGCACGATTATGGTTTTTTCTTTCTGTACGCTTTGTCTTTACAACAGAAAATACAATAATTTTGCATAGAAGCAAGCTGACACTATATATATTTCTCTGTCAATTTTATTCACTTGCTTTACTGACCATAAAGAAATGTTTCTTAACCTAACAAAATGCATACTCAATTGCAGATACATCTACTTTGCTGATATCTGAGCAAAATGCATATGAATGGTGTGCTCAATCTCTCCCAAATTCTCCTATTTAATGTTAAATGCCACAGGCTCCCACTGAAACTAACGAGGACTCAGCACTCCACAAACAGAGCTCATTGCTTATTGTTTGACTGGATCAAACCCTGTATGAAACACACACACACATCTAATGTGCTCTCACCTTTCTTTTTTTTTTGAGGAAAGAAGGAAACCACCTTGCAGGGAGCACCTGAACATCAGCAGACTTTCAAAAATATTCAATTAACAATATCAGTAGGAAAACGTCTTACAGGCAGCAAAGTCTGTGCATCTGCTAAGGGTTAGAGTAGAGGCAGCTGTTACCATTCAGCCTCATTGGTGCTTTGCTCTTGATGTGGTAGGGGCAGATCAGCTGAGCATCCTCCTAATTTATTTTTTGTTTTTAAGGAAAAATTACGCTGAAATATTATCATCCTCTAATTATGAAGTATCTCCATCGCATATTTGTACACTCATTTATCCATTGCTGGACAGGGGAATACAGCATGACTCCCCTGGAGCATGAGGGTAATGCAGTGCAGAATCCTGCTTCTCCCGGTGTCCAAACTGGGACATATCCCTTTGGAAGATGATTGTTCACCCTTTCCAATGTCAGCACAGATGTTTGCTTTAGCTTTTGAATTTTATTTTTTTTTGAGTATCTTCACTCAACATGAAGTAAAACCACCTTTGAAAACTATTTACAAGGCTAGAATTGTATCAGAAACTGGTTTTGTGTAGGAAAAAAATGAAGCAAACAAATAAAGAAAATTACCTTTAAATTGAAAGTGCACAAGTACCTTAGACAAGAAGACCAGTGTCCCCACTGGAATGTGACTGGGAGGGAGGCAGCGCACCCACCTCTGTGCTGAGTGCCACGGGATCTCTGCAAGCCCCAAGGGGCAGGCCAGGGACCATGTCCCCAGCAGGGGACCCCAAGCCCCGCCAGCACGGTGCCTCTGTGGTGGCTGCACGTGGCTGCAGGAGACAGGAATCAACAGCCTTCTCCGTACTTGGTTCCAAAATATCCAAAATATTCAAGACTTGTCCCATCCAAGCAGGGATGAGATTACTTCCCCCAGGACACCTCCCCCCCCCCCCTTTTTTTTTTTGATACCCACCATAGCTCCAAACTAACCATTTTCATGGTGTCTCGTGCTAATGCTGACTCCAGATCCTGTGAACAACAGCTTCTCCCCAAGGAGCAGCATTTCTTGGTCTAACATCAGCAACACCAGGCGTAAGCTGACTGTGAGGTAGAGGATAGACATTGCCTTTATTCACCCATTCTGCATTCAGTCTTTATTTTATTTTATTTTATTTTATTTTATTTTATTTTATTTTATTTTATTTTATTTTATTTTATTTATTTATTTTATTTATTTATTTTATTTTATTTATTTTATTTTATTTATTTTTACGAACAAAGTCACTGGAAGAGTTATACAAGGAGCCTGAAAACTTTATATTTCCATTCTGTGGCATAAATTTATGTTTTAGACATGTGGAAAAAGCTTAACCTTTGAAGAAGGTATTGAGGTGGTACACATGCCACCAGACAGTGTCAGAAAGTTTTCTTCACTAGTTAGAAATTTAAATAATTTTCTGGCAATCCACTTTTTGATGCGTAATTCCAAGTTACAACAACTGGCAATGGTAAAGTCATTATAGTCTGTTATCTTAATTATTTTTTACACACCTATCGCTGTAGCATCTGGATTCAACACAAAGATTAAAGGTGGCAATGCATTAATTGAACTGTCTGTTGTGGAAAATGCAAAGCCTTGCCATCCCCACCACACCCCAGCCAAGCCGACTGCAGCAACAACACACAACAACCAGGGGCATGGACAAAGCCGAGATCCCTTGTACCTCATGCATGAATTGAGCACACCTGGAATTCCCTTCCAGCCCAAACCGTTCTATGATTCTGTGAATCAGGTACCAAATAAAAGGTGTTTGAGGTATGAGGACCCTATGAGGCCTCTTCTTTGGAGCAGCCTACCTCCAAGCGTGCATTTCTGTTTGAGCTAGGAAGCTGCAGAGATGGTGAATGCATGACAAGATACAGCTGGGATCACGTTCAGGAAACCAGGACTACAAATATTTTCCACCATTCAGTAGCATGGAGTGGTGGGCAACCTAGCAACAGTTAAAAGAAGTACATTTTGTTCCTCTTTGTACATAGCTATTTACTGATTTCACATCCTACACCTTAAGAAAGTGCTGAGATCGTTATGTGTCTTTTAATAGATTTTGACTCCGGAGACAAACAAGTTGAGAGCTGTCATCATCATGATGCCTGCTGTCATTGTGCCATCTTCTTAACCTAACGTAAGGAAATTCATATTTAGTGAACGAGGAAATTACTTTGGGTATGTATCATTCAAATCCTTAAGGATTATTGGCTAATTAGGAGCACAGTAATGTAAATTTGCCTTGTGTCAGGTTTTCAGGAACAGTAAAATAACATAATTAAGCAGTGAACAAAGTAGATCATTTAAGCTCCTCTTCACTGACAAATGTATATGATGTCTAAATATACCATGGGCTTCCAATGCCGGTGACTAATGAGAACTGACTGTACTTGCTGGAAAGTCTAAACCAATGGTTTAAAAGAATAATCAAGTATCTTAGTCCAGAGTAAATAGCTCAAAACTCATACTTGGGGCGGCTAAGGAGAAGGTGGGTGATGTTTTCAGACCCCTCTGGCTCGCGGGCACACGTGCAGCGTGAGGCAGCACAGGCCTTCCTCCTCAGTTTAACTAGCAACCCAGGAATATGTGGGGCTGCAGCAAAGCCAGACGGAAATGCAGCACGAAACCATGCAAGCTGTTAGCATATTTAATTACATATGTGTTTTGGGCCTTTATAACCTCATTCTTCTTATTTTCTGGTTTGTTTCTCCCGTTTGCTGGGTGGCGGCCTTGCACACTACACTCTATCCAGGCTGCTCAGTGCATGACCCTTGTTTTAGACCTCATTCTGCCCCAAATCAGTACCTGCATGGTTCTGGGTTACACTGGGAGAGTGGCACAAAGTGTGGGGCGAAATGGCACAAATCGGTGGCAGAGAGCAGACACCTGCAGAGGACCTCACCTCTCGGTAAAGCCCACCAGCTCTCACAACTCCCAGAAAATCATTACAAGACTGAACACAAATGACACAGCCAAATTCTCCACATCCCCTCCATGGCAAGATTAGTGTTGTTTTGTTTGTTTGTTTGTTTTTTTGTTTTTGTTTGTTTGTTTGTTTTGAACTGCAGGTGTTTTGGTGTAACTTCAGCATGGCAGCAGTGGATGGGTGGGTACCTGATGGTGGCAACATTTTCAGTGGTCCACCCAGAGACATGTGCTGAACTTGTCCTCCCAGGTCTTGGAGCTGATCAGCTCTGTGCTGACCAGAGGTGAAATTAAAGATGGTGTGTCCATTCCCAGATGAGAGAGGGACAGCAGATCTCCTCTGGAAGCCTACAAACAAGAAGGGTTGCCTTCTGCTCTCCACCACCTAATATATTTCTCATGTTCTTAGGCGTGAACACATGTGTTGCATCTTGCTCAGTGTTTTGGGTAGCTGTGTCCTGCAGACGGCTGCTGCACAACGAGTAGCTGAAGTGCTGGTGGAAAAACACCTCTGGAGGTTTCCCCTCAGTGGCAACAGTTCACATGTGGAGCTTTCCTTCTTTCTCATACCAACACCTACATTTCTTAATTCTGCAAATTACCATGATTACAACATCCTGCTCACCCATAGCATGGACCAGTCATCTCCCTTATCTAATTCATTGTGAATTTTTTCATGATATGAAAATTGAGAATAGTCTTCTTACTGCAGAAAGCCATCATTTTCAGAGCTCCATCTTGTGGCGAGGAAAACTGGCCAAGAGCAAACTGTGACAAGGTGGCAGAACAACAATACACCTTTCACTACTCAACACCAGAGTCGGAAGTATTGTAGAAGATAAGGAACAGATGATTACTCTTGTAGCAGACGTTAAAAAAGACCGCAGAATTGCTGACGTGGTTCAAGGCACACTTTGCTAACACTGTTGTCCTAGTTCATTCTGATGGGCACCAACACTCACACCTCCAAGAAAAGTCTAAATCTTAAATATTGTACCTCTGCTAACTTCAGAAAACTCTTACAATTAAAAGTATTTAAACTTACTATTCTTCAGATTGCAAAGGCATACAATTTACTTTTGGTTTCTATACCAGAGTTTGCAATTACGTTGAATAAGTCATTTACAACCGTCTTCTAATCAACGAGATAATACATAGAATAAGTGTTTCAGAGCAATTAAATCTTTTTTTCTGCCATTAACCAAAAAAAGGTTATTTTGCATGCTCTTTGTGCTGAAATGTAACAGCACATATGTAGGGCTTTGTTATCAGTTTAAAAATTGAAACCTCTGTGCATCTTTTTTTTCCTTCTGGATTCAAGTTAAGTAAAATTGCCTTTCATGAGAAATGCTTGCAAATTATCAAAGACTTCTTTTTAAACAAGCTGAGAGACTACAGTAGCAAATGTTTTTCTTGCAAAGTAATTGGAATTTCTATCTAAATTATTCTTGGACAAATTAAAAGTGCCAAATATAAGCCATTTTTTATTGGTAAGAATTTTATTATAGTTTGTAATAAAGGAAAACTAAAAAACATGCCACAAAATCCTTGGAAAAGTGGAAAGTATTTTAGGAAAAAGATGGAGGGCTCCCAGCCTCCTAGGATGCTGATTAAAAACTGCATTCAATGAGGTCATTAGGAAAAAAAAATGTCAAGTAAGCAGACAAAAAATTACTTTACAGACTTATCAGTGTATCATAGAATGAGTTCTTTCTTCTTTTAGAGTTGATGGACATATCACCATGGATTATGACTATTGAAATTTTACACACTCTGGCTTTTAAATATTAATTTTCATGAAAAAAAAAAAGTGTAGCTAAAGCCTCCACCCTTGTTCCTGCATCCTAATTCAAGCAGGGATAAGTGTAGTTGTCACCCCAAAATGAAGTCATTTTTAGCCCTCTGTGTCTAATCGCAGAGAGTGCCAGTAAAATAAATCAGCAAGGAGTAAAAGTAAAATTTGCAATAACCTGATACTACTGCCTCATCCTCCCACATCTCAGGACATAAAACTTACTGTCAGAAGAACTCACAGCATGAGAATTAATCAAGGAACTCTTAAAATACTCCAAGCACCTTCCTTCTGATGACTAATTTGCCTTTCCTATTGCAAACTACTAATTTTTTATCTCAATCGATATGTACAAATATACCTCCCCATCAATCACCGGGGGCAAGGACAAGCTTCCACTATTTATGTAATACTGACTGCAATATGAAACAAAAATTGACCACAGCTAACTCGGGGTTGGCCGCGGCAGGGAACAGGGAGCAGATGGAGGGCAGTGGAGGCGTTGGGGACCTGGGGGCTCAGGGAGGAGCAGGGGGCTCCTGGGAGCAGAAAGCTTCAACGGGCAGCATACAGCAAACAGAGGTGCAGGAAATCTGGGAGGTGGTAGAGATATGGAAAGAGCCAACAAAAATCTCCTAGAAATGACCAAAAACCAGCTGATGTCCAAGAGAAAGAAGTTATGAATGAGCAGGAAAAGAGGGGTGATAGAAAAATTTCCAAAATGTAAGAAAAATGCCCAGAATTGCTCTGTGGAGTGGGAAGAATCTGAGAGAAGAAAATGTACTGCTCAGATTAAACCTCAGTGACTGCAGCAGAATCCGGAAGGGAATATAAAAATATGAGAGATTTTCTCAATCCAGCTGGACACCTTAAAGATCAAGACGAACCAAGGAGGAAACCCATGGACATATTTGAAGATGGACTGAAAGCAGGTTCAGCACTCACATGCAATGTGCACATGAGCATGCACACATCCAACCCACGTGCATCTGACACATCTGCAGACAGCTAGCAGACATTTCCGAAATTTGAAGGCATGCAAAATATGTGTAAAGCTCATGTAGTGTTAGAGAAACCCTTTGCTTTGGTTGCCTCCAGATCTGCTCACATCTGCTTTTAGGAACACGCAAAACTGCTTTTTAGTATATGGTGTGGTTTAAAACATGCACATCTTGGTTTATAAACTGCATGTGGACATTCCTACACAGCACACACAAAACCTCTGTGTTCTTATTGTGGTTGTGTCACTTCAAGGATGTGGAAGATGAATTCAAACACTGTTTCGTGTTAAATGGCTGCAGAGGAAACATACTGGAAAAAGGCAGAAGTGGTCAGTAAGTCTCAGGCTCCACTCCCTTGACACTGTCCCCAGAGGAAGCTTTTTCACTGGAAAGACAAACAGAGCAAACAAGCACGAGTATTTCTAGTCCAACAGCACTTCTGCAGGGGCACCCTGCTTGGTTCTTCCACTTTCCACCCAGGAAACTCCCTTCGCTCAGGCCAGTCCTTCCCTGGAGCATGAAGATTTGCCCCCGCCTTGCTTACCAAGAAACAAAGTCATAGTAGCTATGGAGTCCAGTATTTCAGGAAATTAAGCCCAGCAGAGAAAGAAATCAGAGAAGAAAACGGCAGCATGGACCACCAAAAACACATCTTATGAATTCCCAGTCACAGACATGGAGCAGAAAGATTTTGAAGTTTGGTTCTGCAATTTCTTCAGTGCTAGGGAGAATCCATATTTTAGCGACAAAAATAGACCAAGGTCATGATCACTAACCTAAAACCACTTTGGGTGTAAGTTCCTCCACTCGTCATTCCAAGTCAACATACATCCTGCACAAAGCAAAGCAGCAGACGCAGAAGGACAGTTGATAGCCCAGAATAAGGAGATACAGGTGGCACGGATCTGCTCTGGCAAAGTGATTTGGATGTGCTTAGTTTTGAAGACAAAGTTAGGCTCATGGACTTCAGTAGGACTGCACATATGAGCGTCACATTATTAAGGTTATAGATGTGCTTAATTACCTTGATGAAATATGGTTCAATTTGTTAATTTAAGTGAGTGAAGTAGTAAATCATGTTAAACATTATGGCACCATGGTACTGCTTCTGAGCAAACTTGATTTTATATAAAATGAAAAATTTAATTTCAGAGTGGAGGACTCTTACTCTCCCCCTTCTCTGACACTTCCACACATTTTTCTCCCCTGCAAAAAGCACATACAGCACAATAGAAAAATAATTAAAGACTTTTAAGGGGATAAACATTAACCCCAGTGAGACAGGACAGAGACATACTTGTATAGATCTACGCTAGTTTCAAAAACAGAAAACCTGCACTAGTTTCAAAAACAGAAAGTGCATTTCCCTAAGCCTTCTGCTGCTCATCAATTCAGTTCATTAAACCTCAGCTAAGAATTTAGCATCAGTGATGAGTTTTCACATGTTATTAAAAAAGCAACAACAATAACAACACACAACCAAGAAAACCCTCCCACTGCATCTCTGTGCCTCTCTATCACAAAAATGCCCAAGAGATTCTAAATTTGACTCCTGGTAATACTAGTCGGATCGGTTTTATTAATTAAGACAAGAAACTTATTGGAATTTACCTCGAAAGACCACACAAGGTACATTATTAGAATAATCTCCTTATAAAGAACAGAACCAAAAAAGAGAGAAGTGTAATGCAATTGAAGGTCTGTAGTGTTAGAGTAGGTTATTACACCCTGTACCGCTAACCTACAGACACCTCTAGGAAAACAAAGCACCCCTGCCTTGTCTTCTCAAGTTGAGGAATTTAATCAATGGAATTTAAAAAAACAAAAAAAAAGTGTAACTCCTCTAAAATTAATGGCAACATAAAAAATGCTTCCATATTAAAATTATGTGAGTGATTATCATATGTTTCAGAAAAAAAAAGAAAAAAAAAAAACTCATTTCAGATCAGGTTGTACCTGAAAATGCTGCCAGGAGAAGAGACAAGTAGCACTGTAACAGAACAACTGACGCTGTGGCCAAAAAGATTGTTGGATTAATTTATATTCGCAGTGCATTTTTTAAATTCTTTGTCAAATATATGAAGGGAGCCTACAGCATTTAAAATAAACTGAGCAAAGAAAGGTGAAAACTGCTCAGAGAAAGCAATGCTCCAGCTTTTGTTGACACAGCTCCTGCGAATGTCCTTGTTTCTCTTTGTTCGGAGGCTGCACAGTGCACGAGCCCCTCGCCCCTCGCTGGAGTACGTCCTACCTGGTCGGAACACGCTCACTACCCCGAGCAGAAGGGGGACATATGGCAGGAAAGGAGTGCCTTTGGTCTAGAGGGTATTGCACAGCAGTTCAGGACAGTTTATATTTGAAATAAGCCTGGCTGGAATTTGCAGGCGGCTGTTTCTTGCTGTAACTCTCAATGTGCTGTAAATTTTGTCGTTACATCTGCTGTATTGTCCTCTCTTGCTGAGTGCTCTGACAACAAACACGAACCTAAATCAGCTCTTGGAAAAAACAAAGCTGAACCAGCATAACATTTAGAAAAGATGAGGAAGACCTACGAATTGAAGCATTGCCCGCTTATTTAATACCCCAGTGAAAACCTGGTCACTTTTTAAATGCTCAGAAGGAGTAAAATTATTTTCAAAGGGAAATGTGCTACTTTGGAAAGTAGTACCTCGACTCAGTCTGAGCTGTAAGTGCCCCGCTCAAATTCTCATTCATGTACACTATATCAGACAGCATTGTGTCTTAAGATTATTAGGCTGTGTTGAATATTAATTTCACTCTGTGCTTACAAAATGACTAACTCAATCAGTGAATTTATTGGAGACATATTTAAGAAGGGGTATTTATGGATTAGGCACAGATTTTAGAAATGAAATGGGAGACAATCTAACAAATCTATCAGGAATAAGATCAACAACTTAAAGTTTAAACCAATCATCTTGAGTATATATTTGAACTTGGATATGCAGATGTGGTGCACAAGTCCCAATGGTTCAGCAATACACTCAAAGGATCAACAGCCCTATAGACAGCTAAATTACTCGGAAAGCCAGGGAATTTATCAAACATGAATTTCAAAGTGGATTCTAGCCTGCAGGAAAAAAATGGAAGTGCCCATTAATGTACATACAAAATAAATGTTGTCTGCAAGCTCATTCAACTATTTATTTTTGACACAGAACTGGCTAAAGATTTTTAATTTACATAAAAAGGTACAAAGAATGTAACCCCTTTGATGGAAGAGATGGGAATAAATATCACGCAAAAAGTGTATTTGTTTGTTTTTTTAAAGATGCACTAACAACCTCACAGGTACAACACAAAGGAATCATTTACGCTCCTTCACATCTATTAGTGCATTATTTATAACTAACTCCAATTTGAGAATGTTAGCATTAAATATGTTTCTCACATGTAGAGGAAATTCTTACAAACTGATCATATATTATGGATGAAAATTGTAACAGCTACACTGAAACTAGTTAAAGCAGACGTGTTTGAATTGAATGAACACTGAAATATGCTCTAGCCCTTGCTAAGTTATGTGCTGCCTAGCTCCTAACCTAAGTACCTATTTTACTGACCAAAACAAACAAACAACAAAAAAAAAGTTAAATTCATGTATTGTTGACAGATCATTTATCAAAAAAAAAAAATGTTTTTAATAATGAAATATTTCACAGTCAAGATTCAAAAAATAATTATAATAATAAAATTGAATCAGGCTTTCCAGAACCAAGACCTTGCTTTGACTATATTAAAGAAGGGGCTGAGCATCATTTAAATCAGAATATATTACACAAATTATATAAATATGGATTTTTTTTAATAGAATATATATTTCATCCCCAAAGAAAATAATCTTAATCCTCCTACCAATTTTAAGATGTGGCCTATTGCCCAACATAAACTTGGCAAAATTGGCCTTCAGAAGAACATGTCCCTCTTTCAAGAGAAACTCGTTAACCATGTTGTTATTCATGGGATTTTTACCTTCAGTTTTGTGACTTGGGTAGTTTTTTGAAGTCTCAGACTACTTGAACCACGTTTCTATATCTATCTCTGAACTTTTACTAACGTTTAAATTAAGCTCTTAACACTCATAGCATCAGAAATAAAGATCACAAAAGCCTTAACATTTTTCAGAATCAGAAAACAGATTAAGATGTACTTACCACTGTTAATAGTATCAGATTTCACTCCTCATTTGTGAAGATTTCTGACTGACAATATTGTGTTTCTTAAGACTTGAATGGCCCATTATCATTTTTATCCAAATCAAAAATACTCCTTCCATTCAAAATCCATTCAATTGGCAAAGAGCCACCTGAAGACTGCGTCATTGCATTCACTATCACAACAGTCACGCACACACGTTAATAAAGAGAAATGTAAGACTTCACGAAACAGTATTTCAGCATTACTAAGCATTACTAAGCTGTTGAAATACTCCATTATTATTAACAATTTGGCAATAATGCAAATAGTGTTGCATTTAAAAGCATGCCTTGGCAGCACGATGGGTCAAGATATGAGAAACTCAAGGTAGAGGGGAGTGGAGGCAGAGAGACCATGTCAGTACAACCCCTCGTTTGAAAACTGAGACTTGTAGCACTAACTGCAGATGCATAAGGAACAATTTGTCTTTTCCAGTTAAAAATTTAAACACTAATTCCAATTCTGCAACTTGTGCATCACTAAATGAATGACAGCCCCATCTCCAACTGCATTGAAACTGAGCAAAAGTAGAACCAAGGAGTAAATTATAGCAGCAATACCACAAAACAACCTGCATGTGAAAGACCATATAGTGTGTGCAGACCACTTCAAGACTTTACAAACTGCAACCACCTTCATGCAAGGGAGATCATATCTGATTAAAAAAAAAAAAAAAAAAAAACGGGAATCTCATGATTTATTCAATTTCCTTGTAAACAAGACCATGTCTGCTTGCATGTTAAAATTTTCACCATATTCAAATATATTTGTATATAGGACCTAAGACTGAGAAAAAATGTGTTACTTTATAATGCATCACACATAATAAATATTTGTTTAACAAAGCCTGCATGAACTTCACGCGTTAATCAAAATTGAACGTGGCATGATTTGTATGATTAACTCAAAAGTCATGTTCCAAATGATAAATAAACTAATACTAACACTGTTTGTTCATTAATAATGCAAGTTATTGATAGTTCACAAACACTACTGATACAATTAATTGAAGGATCATATTTTTAAAATATTCTTCATTAGAGTTTCAGGGTTACATTCTTTCAAGACCCAAACTAACAAAAAGGCCGTTCCAAATGCTCTTCAGATTTGGGCCGATCACTTCTCTTCATGAGGATCATGATGTGCTTGTAGAACTTGGATATTCATGTCCAGAAAAAAACAGTCCATATACTTAAACCAGTATGGTTTTTATCTAAGAAACATTGCAGAATCAAACTGAAAAACAATATCAATATCGTCCTTAGCATGACTTAGCACAGCTATCATTGGTCCTTAGTACTATATATATTTTCTCCCCTTAAATAAAATAAATAAAATAAAATAAAATAAAATAAAATAAATACATCTCTGGCATGCAGAGGGGCCAGAAGCAGCATGGCATTTCTGCCCACCAGTGCCCACCAAGTGGCCACAGACATGGACCGGGCTAGCTAGAGGGATGGCCATGTAGCAGGGTGAAGGCTGGCTGGTGTTTAGGAAGGGGCTTCTGTTTTTATCATCAACAGGCAATAGTTATCCAGTTAGGAGAATTAATAACACCGCAAACTTCTCTGAGACTGGATGGTGAACTGGGCCAGACTGCGAGGAGTGGCAAATTCTGTACAGTTTCCCCAGGCCTTGGAGATGAGCACTGTTTCTGGCTGAGGACAGTCTCTGGGTTTTCCCTAGAAATATTCATTAATATATTTTAAATGAAAGCTTGTCTGCCCACTGAAGTATGACTTGTTAAAGAGTGTCAATAAACAATTTTGAAAAAAAAAATAATTGTTTTTAAGCCAAACCCTCTGGTTATTCTGTTAGCCAAGCACATAGCTGGCTATGAGAGCTTGCGTGCAACCCATCATGAACCAGCGCCTGTGTGCTTGCAAGAAAAGTGTCAGCTAATCACAACTACAAATTCAAACATTCAGCATTCATTCTCCACAAAAGACACTGAATGTTTTCTTTGAGCTTTTTTTTTCAATCAATACTCCTGACAATAAACTCTTTCATTAGAACATTGTTAGAAAAGAAAAAGAATATATATATATATATATTATAAAGAAAGCATGTTGCCAAAACAAATGAGTTTTAAAATCTGAGCAAATACCAATGGAAAGAGCTTTTGTGTCAGATGCCACCCAAGTTTTTGTCTGTACACAGTTGGTATGTGCAGTTATATACATATCCATGGTATTTTCCACATACTCTGCATTTAACGCGTTAGCTGTATGAAAGTTATCATACCCATCAGTATCCAGAATAGAGGCAGAAACACAAGAAAATGACATCCTTACTACACCATATTTTATGCCTTGTTTTTATTTCCTTTACTTGCCTTTCAGTGTAAACAGTAGATGTTGTTATAAGAGGTCAGTTTTATATGCTGGTGCACCACTGAACTGTTTAGGTTTAAAATGACACTACTGTTTAAGACCCAGTAATTTTCAGAACATATGATTTACTGCTCTGGCACTCTATAAGCCTCATTTCATACCTCCAAGAATGAACTAGTCAAAGTGTTAAATAAACATGAAGTATAAGGCTTGTTTTCTTTCCAAAAGTGCAAGCACTGTATTACTCTAATGATTAAATATTGTTTAAATATACAACTGAGTGACTAGTTTCACAGTTGATTCTTTCCCTGTGCTTCATTTTATGTATTAATTATTTTGTGTTCAGACAAAGGCTTTAATTAAGAAGCATAAAGAGTTTCTGAAGAGTGAAGAAGTAATTGTTTTATCTGCATTAAACTGATTATCAACAGTTATGTTTCTGAAGAAAACAAAATAAAAGAAAAAAGAAAGGAGTCAGGGAGAAAAGAAAAAAATTCTTAACTGGAAAAAAAAGTTGTTCTACGGGAACAGAGCACTAAACTAAGACCCATTATCCAACATATTTTCAAAAGCAATTTTAAGCAGATTAACAAAAGCTTTTACTGTAAACTACCAGATCACTGAATTCAGCGAGAGGTCCATGTCATAACAGCAATCTCTCACAGACATTAGCACAATCTGCAAAAAGAAAGCCCCAAGGAGGAAACGTGCCCAGGTGACAGCTTCAGAGAAGCCCATCCTCTGGTGGACAGGTTTGAGGTTTGTGGTTGCCATGTTTATAAACACAGGTTTTGAGTAAATATATATTCTTTATGGCCAAATCAAGTCGGGGGAAACGGAAACAAAGAAAAAGGCTGCTGACATGTCAGACAAGGTATCTTTTATTTTAAGGAGAAAAAAGCATGTTGACTCTGGGTTTTGTCATTGCAGGCTTGATATCAAACTTAGTCAAGTTTGTTGGAAGTCATTCCACTGCCTATGAAGCACTTGGCATCAAGGAGGGTTTCTGGAAATTAAAATTATGCATGTAAAGTCATAATACATTACAGAGCGATGTTAACAGTGACTTAAATTCCCTCATCTACAACCCTGTTCCCAGATGCTTATGAATTTGCCAAACTTCATCTATCAGGCTGAAAACCTCCCTTCTGGACCTCGCCATAGCCAGGCTGAATTTTCCGAGGGTTTTGCTGAGCGGGGACGTCCCAGCCAGGCACGTGCACAGCACCAGTGATCTCCCTCTGCAGCCCAGCAGCCTCCAAACCAGGAGGATGCTGAAGCTGTTCAATTGAAAAGTTTCCAGAGCAGAAAGTAGGACTTGAAATTTGGCAGAAATTTTGCCTTTCTGTCAGTAATTTGAATTTGGGCAAACTTAGAAGGAAACAGTCAGGGTGGGGAGGGAGGAGAAGCGGGGTTTAGTTTATTGGTAGCTCCTGCTGAGCACCTTTGCAAGCTTTAGGCCTGATGAAAGCTTTGTGTTGCAGACTGAGTGCAAGTTATTGTTGGCCTGCACCGTATTTGTGCAAGATGGGCATGCAAATACGGTACACAGGACTGAGCGTGTGATATAACATCTGCACAGGCAGGGCTGCAGCATTCACAGAGGTTCATCTTCATTAGTTTTCTTTGCAGCCTTAAACCAGACCCTTAATATCATTTAAATGTGGGCCTTTTCTGCAGTTGAGTACAGCTATACCTTTGCTATCCGTCACTTCCTCCAGTTCTGACACGACTGAAGATAGAAGATCTGAAGGGAAATGTAGAAGCAAGATCCATAAGACACTGGCTTACAGTTCATGAGAATTTGCAATTTAAGTATATAATGACTGAAAAAGATGTAGATGCGTTGTGAGATGTATCTTTTATCCAATCCATCCACAGGCTGCTTAATTAAAGCCACTAATATTCTGCAGAAAAGTGTTATTTACACAATTACCAAGTGAGTGCTTCTGAAAGTTAGTTAATGCTATTTGCACCCCACGCTATTCTCCAACCACTGAAAATAAATAAATATGTGAATAAACACATAAATAGAAAAATAGATAGGAAAAAGCAGAGATATTTCTTTTTCCAGTAGCGAGTGATGGTGCTCCTGCAGCCCACAGCCCAGCCTGGAGAGCTCAGGCACAGGTTTGGGGGCTGAAACTTCTCTTTTATAAAACCCTGGGCTGTCAGCCTGAGGTGGTGGGATCTACATTGGTACGAAACACCTTTCCACATAAAAGTGCAGACAATTATGCGCAAGAAAAAAATAAAATAAAAAATCAGATTAATAGGTTATTCACTGTTTTCCATGATGTTGAAATTTCTCTATAAAGTCACCAAGAAAAAATCAAAACAGTATTCACAACAAATACTCCTTTTTTTTTCTGGAAGGAGCATCTGAAAAATATATAGGAGAAAACTGCACCATAGGAAGTACAGAGTGCTAGAAACATTATCCTGTGCTGGAAAAATATTGGAGGGAAGTTTTAAGTGCCCTACCCGATACAATAAAAATACCAATACAGTATGTCCTAAACTTTGTATTCTTCATTTAACAAAAGACACTGCCACAGATAAATATCAGAACAGATTTGTTAATGCTGCACTATTGGCAGCTAAAAACGGATCACTGTAGACTGGAAGACTGAAAAACTGCCAACTGGTAATAAATGGATGGCTCAGCCTAAGGATTTACTGCCAATGAGGGGAAAAAGGAGAGCTATGTGAACAGAAATAAACTGAAAGAATTGAAGAAAACACAAAATTTCTTGCAGGCTTCCTTCAAAATACAAATTGGTTGGCAACAGGCAGGGAAAGAAGGAGGAACTCCTAATCACCTGAAGGTAATCACTGGGCTCCTCTGCCCCTGACCCCACAAATCCTAGTAGGAAAGATTTTCCAAATAGCAATAATAATTTTAAAATATTTTTTTTTCATATATTTATTTGTATTGTGTGTGTCTGGTCCTTGCCACAACCATTCTGTCTTACTCCTCCAACTCGGTGAGATGCCTACACCCTTGTCCTGGGCACGGGGCTGGGGTCTCCTCCTCGCCCCCCAGATCGTGCTGTGCTTGGCTGCGTTTGGGTTTAAGGACTTCTGTAACTCCTCAGAAGGCTCCAGGTTTTTTTGTCACTGAATGAGTCCCTTGGGATGCACTGAAGTCCTCTCATTGCACGACAGCATCTTTTAAAAGGGGTTGAGATGCTACGTAGAGCAAGTCTGCTGGTCTTGTCTTAGCTGTTCTTGCCATTTCGTGGCTCATTACTTTGTAATATAAATATTAAGGTTTGTATAGAAACATATTGAATATGCATGTGTACACATATGCATATGCACATACACATATTAAGTAAATATACAGAAAGTGTGCGTACACAAATATATGCCTGCATATGCAACACAGGCATGCTAATTAGCAATCATTAATAAATGTATGCACATACGTACGTACGTATACATGGCACTGCCCCTCCCGGCATGCTGGGTCAAGTGCATGTGGGAATGGATGTTCCCAAAAAGATGGAAACTCAGACCAAAACCCCAGCCATGTCTGGAGCAAGCCTCCAAGAGCACGTTCTATAGACAAGGGTTACACTGCTGCAACAGATCCATGCAGGACACATAAAAATGACAGCGGTCTGTTTTTTCACCCATTCAGTGTAAATAAGGAGGATATTTTTTCATTTTTTTCATGCGGCAGCATGGGACAAGGGCACTGAGGCTGGTGGGGCAGCTCTGCCATTGCCTTGCTGGCACCATACTTTGCTCACGCGGCTCTGCCGGGCACAGTGAGGGGTTTGTCCCCAGCCAGGATGCCACTCGATGCTGTTCCTATTGCAAGCTAGATTTGTGACATAAAAATACATGCCAACCGTATTTTTAATTATTATTTAAGGAAATAATATCTGCAGCCCTGGGCCTGATTCTCAGCCCAAGGGCTGTGATTGGTACACAGGGCTGTGACTGGTTTTTTGATCAACAGGGGCATAAAATTGACACAAGGCATCTTATTTTCCTAGAGCATTAACTAGTCCTAACAGGTACCCAAATTTCTATGGGGTACTTTGTTGATCTTGGAGTTTTAACACTTTCAAGACATGGCAGATAGCTGTCTGTTAAAGAAAAAAAACGAATTAAAGTCCCACCGAAGAGGACCAGGCTGTATGGGGAAAAAAAAATATCAAAAGGAAGAAAAAGTTACCCAGCAAACTGAAAGATATGAACTTGATAATTACTTGGAACCAAATTAATATCAGGATGGCTGCCATTATTCTCAGAGGACGGCCATTTCATCTATTGTGCAGGTGTGCTCTCCAAGAGTGGATCACGCTGATGAAAGACTGCAAGAATTTCAATGACACCTTGGGGGATCTTATGAATAAAATATCAAAAATGGACATCTCCTTTGTATAGGAAGATTTTAATGCAAAAATCGTAACAAGTTTATAAGGTATGCCAAGAAAATAAGGAAGGTTTATTCTACCTTTAGCTGAAGACAGACAGATATTGCCAAGTCCAAGTTTTTCACAAGCATGACAGACTTTTCTTTTAAAAGCCTGTATTACCTCTGTGCTGAACCTCCCCGTTCCAGCTGGACTTTTATCTAAACAGATTGACTACACACTCATAAACCAACACAGATAAGAAGTGACCCTTTCTCCTCCAAGGCCTGAAAATCAGAAAACTTGCGTGAGCAGATTTGGGTACGGTATCAACAAAATCTCTACTTTTTCACTGGGCACACACAGAAAAATGCAACAGAGAGTAAAGCAAATGAAAAGTGGATTTAATTGTATTTAAGGAGTAATAGCCTTGTTATCAAGGAAAGATAATGCAGGGATCAAGGGGAACAAACTGGGAAAAATCTACAGCCAGGTGAAACTAAAACCACCAACCTGCCCAAGTTAGACCTTTACCATGCCCTACATTTCATCTGTATGTTGTGGCAAGCTTGTTGCAACACACCTCACTTTGGAAATGCTGAAGTTTTGGGGCACCGAGGGCCTTCAGACACCCCACCACTTCCAGTCAGTGAACAAAGGTAAAATGATGGGATGTGCCAGTGGGTGCAGAACGTGTCACGTTGGAGAGGGAGGTGAGCAGATGCTGTCTGGGACAAGAGGAAGACAACTTCAGTGATATTCTGTGTGTGGGGGGAAAGCACGGCCAGGATGGAGAGGATGGTTCAGGGCAGGGCGTCAGCGTGGTAAGGAGGGGTGCTTATTCCAGACAGAGGACAACACTGCGTGAAGCCATGTGGCAGTGAAAACTCTGCCCCAC
This sequence comes from Anser brachyrhynchus, assembly GCF_964034855.1. Classification (NCBI taxonomy): domain Eukaryota; kingdom Metazoa; phylum Chordata; class Aves; order Anseriformes; family Anatidae; genus Anser; species Anser brachyrhynchus. Next base: position 43,392,431 of record NC_137700.1, read on the forward strand.
CGAAATGACTGGAGATGTTTACCTATAAATTTAAAAGAGCCCTGATGTGCGATTCCCGTCACATCTGTGAGTTTATCATCTGCCACCACTTTCGAAGCACTGTGAGATGGAGGTGCAGGAAAAGGGGAAGGAAGGGAGAGTTGGGGTGAGAGCGGAGGAGCTCCTGCTGCAGCACGGCATGACATGGCATGGCACGGCCAGCAGGACACGCAGCCAGAGTCAGTGGTGGAAGGGAGCAACTGGAAGCAAGCACGGAGAGTATGGCTCTCAGAAATCGCGTGGCAGGTGCCTGGGATGGGGGCAAGGAAGAGGTGAGCTGTATAAGGGCATCCCTGGTGGGGATGAGGAGAGAAGAGGAAAAAAAGCAAGTGCTGGGAGTCAGCAGCGCGCAGTGACCCCCAGAATGGACAGGAAAAGGGGAAACAGCATGCCTGCTGTCATTCGGGCTTATTGCCCTTTATTGTGTTTCCATGAGTAAGACCACCTTTTCTCGATCCAGTTGGCTACCCCCTAAACCCCCGGGTTCAGCACGGCGGGGCTGCACCCGCCGCACTCCTCCGGCAGAGAACCATTACGCGGCGCGCTGCTGGGACCGGCGGCGTGGCCCGTGTATATGTTCGCCGGCTAATCTGCATCGCGGCAGTTTACGTTGCGTAAGCTGTTTAGGTTCAAGGGTGTTTCACTAGCACAGCTTATTGGGGACTGCATTTTCTCCAGGGTACACGCCAAGCTCTACATCAAAGCCTGATTGAGCAGAAAATATGTGCTAATGTTCACAGCAGTACTCTATTATAGTATAAGTATGCTTGTAAATATTCACTACATGTTATTACGCCATTTGAACCAAGAATATTGCAGGGTTAAAGGTCGGCCCTAATGCTCTCTCAGGAGGCAGCAGTTTTGAATATAACCAAATGGGATAATGGTCAGGAATACCCAGAGGGGGCAATGTAGCACATCGTAAAGAATTGTGCTGCGAGTTTTAAGTTTTCAGGACAACAAAGATGCCAACGAGATGGCTCATAAGCAGTCATTATTAATGGAATGACAAGGGTAATGTTAAGCAGGATGTCTTTACTATAATAAATCTTGTCCCTGCGCCATTAGTAGTCCTTACAACTGCAAATAGCAGTTAGGTTATAACCTAACATGGCAGAATTTTATCCTCTCAATCTCTAATGTATTTTATAATGCTGTTAAAGTCAGGAATAGCAACTGTTTAAGCTCACTTAATCTGTGAGAAGTTTAAACACGAATTTTAAATGCGAAATCTGCTTTGATAGTAGTTTCTCTTAATTAAATAGATGAAGTAGCTCTTTTTAAGCATACACTGGGCTGTACTAGAGGGTCTGGGGAACACTGTTGAATTTAAAACATTAAATATTTTCCTTCAGATGTAACTCCTGCATTCTAAAAAAGAGACAGTTTTTATTTCAATTTTAATTTTTTTTATATTCATTTACAAAATTTTCTGTTGTTTCTGTACTGTGATTTTCTGGCCTAAAAAGAAAATACTGTGGTATTGGGTGTACTATTTTTTTTTTGCTTAAAAAAAAAAAAAAACTCTTATGGGCAAATAGTATTTCTTTCTTTCTTTCTTTCCTTCTTTTTTTTTTTTCTTTTTCTTCTTTTAAAAGCCCTCCTTTCAAAACCATGGACCAAATTCTACTCTCAACACAGGAAAGTAAATCAACAACTCTTTTCATAAAAATGGCATTATTCCAGATTGACATTTTATGATCATTCAGAATTTGATCCAAGGACAATATATTATTTTCAAAATCTTTCCTCAAGTCCTAGGGAAAGGGGTAGCCCTATTTAAAAGAATAAATAAATAAATAAGTAGAATGGCATTACAGAAGAGCAATTATTTATCTTAGTGTATCAAATTTGGGTATGTTAAATGGATCTTAGCTAACTGTTTTATAAATATTTAAACAGCTTCACTGCTAGCTATCCATTTCACCTGCTTTGTTTTTCTTCTGCTGGTCTTCCAGCAGTAGCTATGGAAATCACCAGTTCAATCAACGCCGCGTAATACTGTGGCAGAGGCATCATCACACCATGATAGATTGGACCCGGAGTATTAATCAAGAGCCAGCTGAGTATTAGCTAATATGAACAGGGCCGTCTCTAGCCAGTCTGGTGCTCAGCATCCTCCTTGATAGCCTTACTTTTCTGAAAGTTGTCAGAAAAGTAAGGCTGCACTTTCATTGAGAAGTGCCCATTGCACTTCTCACTGATATTTAAAAATTAGCAAAAGGAATCATGATGATTCTTGCATATCCCTTTAAAAATAAAAATAAAAAATAAAAAAATCCCCAAATTCCAATATGTTACCTAGTAAAACTACTGGGAAATTGCATAACGCTAAAATGTCTGATCCTCGCCTTGTTCAGATGGTTATTCTACCAGTCCTGCTGACACTTATGCACAGTCTGCCAGATCCTGCTTCCCAAAGGTGCCTTCTTTGCAAACACTCAAGACCCCTACAGCCACCTGGCAGTGGTGCTGTCTTTCTGTGCAGGAGAGCAATTGAATTTGGCTCTAATCCTTCAGAAACACTGACACTAACATACCATGCCTGAGCATTCCCAAGGACTCTTCTAGGGACTGTTTGACTTCATCATGCTTCTGTATCTTTTGAATTAAGGAGTTTTATGTTCTGTTGTTTCAGTTTAGCTTACATTAAAAACAAAATTAAAAAAAATAAAAAAATAAATAAAAAAATCAGCAATTCTAAATTCCTCTTAGAAATTCTAGTCCTGAAAGTTAAAGCTGATAATAGCTCCCTTCAGTTTTATCATACCACATATCAAGAGTGAGTCTTGTAGCATCTTACAGATCCATCTTCTCAATGGGAAAATGAGATACAGATCATAGGTGACTTATCCCATATCATTCAGTGGCAATATTGAAATGGGATCTCCAACATACAAACCCACTGCTTTACTTGTTGGGACACCCTGCCAAATTGCACTTAGGGCTGTTGGGATGAATTCACCTATCCTTGTTGCAGATAGTGTTTGGGGGAAATGTATAAGACATGCCTAAACCAGGGTAGTCCAAGTTAGCTACCTATGCTTTAAAGGCAAACCAATCTAGCTCAAATCTAGTGAGAAGACTAGATAATAATGGAGGGGAAAAAATACTTTTTTTTAATATATTTTAGTTTATATATTAGATAAATATTTTATTTATCTTTTGTCTTCCATTCCATGAATGATAGTGGCGAAAAGACATAAGAAATATTGAAGAAGCAAATAAAATTTTGAGATAAGCAGTTTTGAGCACTGTGGTTGTGGATGCCCCTACATACTCTGAAGCCCACTTTGCAGCTCCCTGCGAACAGCCAAGCAGCTGTGCACTCCCGCTTTGATGCTGGAGAGCTGCAGCAAGGCGGCCGTTCTTAGCTAGCAGTTCTGCAATATCTCCCAAAACAGGACAGTGTGTTATTGCTGTTTAACGCATTTCACCTTCATCTTTGCGAATCAGTGGGGACCCAAATGAACCTCCTAAATAAGCAGAGCGACATAGCCGGGCAGATGTCCTGATGTGCCCGGAGGACGGGGGCTCATCTCCAGTCTACCCAGGCTCAGCTCCGTCTCTGTGACAAGACTGTGCGAACAGTCACCCTGCTGCCTCCGCAGAGTCAGTGCCAGCACTGTGACATGCACAGAAAGAGACTGTCCTTAAACACCAGAAGATTTTTGAACACAATATAAATTTGAACCTCAGCTGCTGGGGTGGTGTTAGCAGGCTTTCTTGCTATCCAGGGTACTTGTGACACTGCCATGTGTGGGACAGTGTTAACCAGAGGGGGCAGAAACAAATTCTGCAGTTGGCGGCTGGTTCTGCTCTACCTTAAGCAAGCTACATATTTATTTTCTCCCATAGATACACTCCCATCACCTACAGTTAACACAAACCAGTGGAGTATATACATTGGCATCCACCGCATACATGAAGGGCGTCATTTCAGCAGCATGTAGGTGAGAGGAAAACGTTGTCACCATTTTTGTGAAGCGGACGCCAAGGCCCAGCCATGCACACATCGTAAACTCAGTACCTGAGAAAAGCCCTGGTCCCACAGCTCTTATTAAATATTTTGGCATGCAAAGGACTGTAAGTAGCCAAGTGCAACGCTTGAAAGCGGCCACATGGGCAAAGAAATAACTTAACCTAAAGGTTTTGATAACTCTAATGCCCGAGATGATCTCCTTTCCTCTGTGATCACGGTTTCAAGATTGTTTAATAATTTCCACTGTAAAAGACCTTTGGGATCATTATTTTTGCAATCTCAGAGAGCAGTGAGGCACTGAAGTCCCACCTCTCCCCCCGTGTACTTCGTGGGACACTTCTTCACCCAGCTCTTGGGTGCTTTATGGGGCACCCCCGGCCCAGCTCCTGGGAACCAAAATGGCAGCCTGGGAACCCTGACCTGGCTGAGCAGCCTGGGCCCAACAGAGCAGCAGGAGCTGGCCCAGGCCCTGCCACATGAATCATAAAATGAGGGAATTTGGGTTGGAAGGGGCCTTACAGACTACCCGGTTCCAGCCCCCTGCCATGGGCAGGACCCCTCCCACCAGGCCAGGCTGCTCTGCAGCAGGGGCTCACACACGGAGGCCGGGCCCTCCCTGCCACCTGGCTCCGAGGGACCTCCTCTGGTGACAGCGAGCTCTCCTTTGCAGCAAAAGGAGGCCGAGTCTTTATCGTGAACGTTTGGGGTTCAAACCCTGACAGTTTATCAGAAGGAATGTAATTTGTAGGTTGTTGCTTTATTTAAGAAGGATACTCATCAGCTCAACGCCATTCTCGAGATGGCAAATCCAAGTCCCTACAAACCCTGTTCATTGCATAGGAACACTACAACAGCGCCTCAGAAAATTTGCCGAGAGCCGTGAAGGAAGGAGTTCGGGCACCGGGGAAGTCCTTTCAGCCTACATCTCCCCAGGGTTTCCCCAGGCCGTCACCCTGCCCAGTGCCGTTCCCAGCAGCACAGGCCTGGGGCCAAGGGCACGCGGTGGGAGCGGGCGGGCGGCCGGGGGAGGCAGGCGGCGGCACCGCACACCCGCTTCTCCCACCCAAATGCAAAGCAGAGCGCCGCGCGCTCGAGAGGTCTGCTCTCTGGTGAGGTTCAACATTAAGATGTGACAAGCTCCTTATATACAAGAGGATAAATGATATGCAAAGTCCATACTCTTTGTTCTGACAAGTGTCCAGAGGGAGAATTCGTGAGATAAAGCTGTAGCTTTCCAAGGCACCAGGGTAGGGTGGGCAGAATGAAGATTTTATCAAAGAAGTTGAGCATTGAAACACTAAAAAATGCCACGTTGCCTTCCCTCTGCACCTTCTCACCCTCCCCAGTGTGTTGGCCTCACCTCCCACCCAGCCTTTTGGCATCGCTGAACATCACCCTAACCCAGGGTTAGTATTTTTCTGAAACCCCAGGGAGGATTTTTTTTCTTTTTTTTTTTCTTTTTTTCATTGTTAAACATATATAGGAATAGACTGCCGCAGAAAGAGTCATGTTCTTCCAGTCTGAGGAAAGCCTCAGAGCCAGCATTTTAGCTGCTTGCCCTGGTCTCACGTGGAAAGACCACTCTGGTTTCTGAGCGGCGGGCGATGGGGCAGCGATGGGGACTGCATCCCCGAAATCCCTGCAGTGAGACCCAGAGTTGGGCTCGACACCCACCAGTCCTCCCTATTACTCATCCTCACAGCAGTGAGAAAGGGGGGAATAGCCAATTTCAATGGCTAAATAGAGACCGAAGGTCTCTGTCTGGGTGCAGAAAACCAATTGGTGCAGCTTCTTAACCTGCTCTGCTTAACACCAGCAATAAGTGTGAAGAAGCATTTCCACGTGTGCTGTGAAGGCTGAAGGTCCCCAGTGTGAAACTCTGGTAGCATCTATGGCCTCAAAAGGGAGCAGCTATCTTACTGAAGCAAATTTTGGCTTTTTTAAATTAAACCCGGAGATCTGTATCACTTTCATCCTATTTGATATAAGATTTCTGTAGCAGGCAACAGATAAATCCAGACATAAAAGAAACAAACTGTTGATTAAAAGCTCAGTGTGGTTCTTATGTAAATACAACGTAAACATTAAAATTCACCCTTAACTATGTTTACCTCAAAACTGTAGAGCTCATCAATTATGAGACATTGTTTTAATGCACACAGTATGCCCCCATAATATGGCAATAAGTCCCAAAGTCTTATGTAAAATATCTCTTTTTTAATCATGTCTAGTTTCATAGACAAAAGTAATCACTAAAAAGCCAGTGGCTACAAAAACTGCAAACAAAATGAACCTTTAAAAGCTAATGACTTAAGGGTGGTTTTACAGACATATAAAGTATGTTAGGGGCTTACCCTATTTGTCATTAGCACATATTTTGAAAGCTTGGCTAATATAATGTGACACAAAATTAGTCAAACACAATTCATGCAATATTGTTTAATTTTACTCCTCATTTAACTTGGTTTTAAGCAAAATCATTATGTCACATGATAACATTCACTTGAACAAGAAATATTTTATAATGGTGTCTGCGTTTAGAAATGAGTTATTATGAGCTACATGCTGAACACATTCTTAACTATGAAAACTATAAAGCTAATAGCTTAATCATATTTTGACAACATCTACATACTTTATGCATTATTTACAAGAAAGATATAAAATGAAACTACTGAATATCTTGCACCATACTTCACCGTCATAGTTAACTGGTTAAAAACATAACACATTTATCTTCTGGTGGCTTTAGATTTGCATAGGAATATTTGCATACTATGTTGCAATGTGCTCTTAATGTAAAATTTAACCTTTGTACTTTCTCTCTGATGTGTAAGGTATACTCATTAAGTTAAAAATAATGGTAAAAATAAGTCTGCTGGTGATATACATTCCACGAATGATTCCCTTGAGCAGTGAGGAAAGGTAAAATGTGGGTGGGAAAGCGTTTAATTGAATTAACTCCTCATTTCCTATATTTTTATTCCAAATTTCACTGGCAGAGCAATTTGACTGCTATTTGTCAACCACGTGAACTGCACAAAGTTTTGCCTTCTCTAGTGAGGCTTTCAGGAACCACCGACCCCGTGCCAAGGACGCATTTCTGCGTGCAGGTGGCAGTCCCGATGCTTGACGTCTTTCGAGGGCACGGCCACTCACCGGGGACTCAGCAAGGAGCATGTGCCCAGGCATGCAGGCGGGGCGCTGATCCCTGGGCAGAGTTTGTAGCTCTCAAATTCGCTCAGCTTTCCTACAAGTCAGAAGCTCAAAATGTCACTGCTTTTTCCTCTCCAAACAGGGCTAGTTCTAACCAGCTCCTAAAGGATACAACACTGGTTTTGACCACTTCTCACTTAGGCGATGCTTTTAAAGAAAAGATATCATCTTTCTGTACTCAGAGCATAATAATATTACGGACCAGAAAAGCATAAGATCCACCAGAGCTTCATTTTACACACTGAGAAAATGCAGGTGAATCTGCTGAGCCCTACACAGCAGCAGTTTTGCAGCTTAACTGCTCCAGAGCAATTAATGGCTGCACCTTCAATTTTCCTCTCCAAAAATGCATGCGCCTCTCTTCAACGCAAAGCCTGCTCCCGGCTGCTGGCTCCTTTCATATCCCCAAAATCCCCCTTTTGTGTGAAGAAATTCTGCATGACTTGCTTACGCGCGGTAATTGGGCCATTATTTTTTTCTTTTTAGGGCAGATCCCGCGTTGGCGTTTCTCCGCGCTGACCCACCGACGACCTCCACCATTGACCTCAAAGGACTACTTTCTCTTTTGGTAAGAGATAATTCAGTCTCCCTGGTATGCCTCCTGGGCACAGTCAAAATTATGTCTGGTGATTCTGCGGCGTGGACCACTGTCTGCTCAGGACTGAGCTCACGCCGCGGCGTTCAATTAATTCAGGACCTCGGGATGGCCTTGAACTGCCGTCCCCGGCGGGCCGCGGCTCTCGCCCCGTCCCTGCGGAGCGCTCACCTCTAATAAACACCGCTGCTCCCGCGATCGGGGGATATGTAAATGCATTAATTTTTCATAAAGTGAGGTAGTCAGTGCCCGACACCCCCTCTGCTCTGCAGAGAGAGGGGCCGCCTGGATGCTGCGCAGCGGTACCCGCCGCGAGGCAGGTGACCCAGCCGCAGAAAGTTTTAAATAAATCGCAATAGGCTAAAATTTCAGAAAAGAGCCAGGGCAGGAATTCCGTGTTGGACCTGTACTTATTTACTGCCTCAGCCGGACCTGTGCAGCGTGTGCTGGTGATTGTTCTTGTAAAGATGCTCAGCGAGGTAAATAAAACCACGCAGCCCCAGCAACTGGCTGTTATTACAGCACCGAGCGGAGGTGTACAGAGCGGGAAATAACTCTCCCAGGGATAAATTACATGTGATGAGGGCCAAAAGAATACAGCTCCTATTTCAGGAAGTCTTCCAGGCAAAAGCAGAGATTTGGCAGTTTTAGCGTTCCTTTCAAGACAATACACGTACACCAAAAACATTACTCTTCACAGAGTACCCCAGAGGCCTTTCCAATCATCTGGATGCTCGCAGTTATTCCATTCCCTCAAATTCAACACAGATCTTCTTTATTAATTTTAATTTGTCATCAATAACCTGACAGGCTCTCTTTCGGCAAGAAATACTGTATTAACTGTTTCACTCACTGTGGCAGCTATTAAAAATGTGATAATGATTAGCAGTAATGAGGTCAAATAGAATAATGTGAGTATAAGTTGCTACCAGCGAAATATATAACACAAGAGGATTTATTATGTTCACTTGCTGAAATGTAATTTAAAAACAGGATATTACCACCTGCTATGCCGGCTCATAGGGTTATCCAGATCATTTAAGCATTTCCTGCTAATATGTTTATTTGCTTCTGGCAGATATTGCCACTACTGTATTTCAAATAACTACACTTAAAACAAAGTTAATTGTTCCTATCTACTTAATATAAATATGATTATGTAAGCCAATCATCAGATGACTAGCTGGTAAACAAAATTATTCAAGCATCAGTATCATTTAGGAAAAAAAATGATGCAATAACACCGAGAGTTGTGGGCAATAAATCAGGTACACCAAAAGCAGATCTCCAGTGAAGAAACTTTTTGAGGGTACTAAGGGGAGCCGGGTAAGTGCTGCAAGACCAGTGCTGCCGACTTGCGGCTTCTTGAGAAGAGAGAGCATTCAGGTTTTGCATATTTGGGCGAATTAAGTGAAATATTAAAACCTGATCAATAGGAGAAACCGATACACAATCTCATTACTCACTGCCTGTATTCTCTTAAAAGATTTCAGATTTTGACATCTTTGTATTATTTTCAATTTGTTGATCTAAATAGATTAATCCTCGGGTTTTAACTGCAGTGACACACAGCAATGTGATAGAGACCTGGGTGAAACTGCGGGCAGGCTTGATCTACAAAAGCTTTTTCAGATTGGGAAGATAAGAGTTTAATACAAAAAAAGCGCTCATTCTCATCTGGTTGAGCTTTAATTTTGAGTAAAGATTACAGAGGTAGGCCAAATTCCGCTTCTGCTTACACTGTTTTAAATCCCCTGAAATAAGCCAGAATTCAACCTTAAACCAGTGTGATGTAAAGCCGTCAGCACTGAGATGCTTACACCCTGGGAAGATAAAGGAGATAGCAAAAGGATTACTTCTTCTGTGATATACGTGATCTCCACGTGATCTCAGCAGCTAATCCCCTCCATAAGCAGGTTGGAGGGCTTGATTTTTGGAAAATATTAGTCAGCAGTTTTACACGAGGCTATTAGTACCTCTTTTGTATTTGGCTTTTCCATGTAAATAACAAAATAGTGACAAATGAGCAAAGTAGTGGTAAAAAGGTTCTGTACAAGAAGAATGGATGTTGCAAGTCAAGACAAAATACAAGTAACAAATAGACATTTTAGAAACAAAAAACTGTATGTGTGTATATTTATTTATCCTATTTAAAGGCTGTGTGTTTTTCCATGTTATCCTACATGCACCTGTTGAACAAATCCATATATAAAGTGAGATTTCTTGAGATTTACATAACCTTTACTTTACAAAGAGCTAGCTTCAATGGATAGTGCTTTATGTCTAGTGAAGAAAGAGCAGGCTGGAGTTTGAAGGCAACTGGGAACATGGAACCATGAGATGTAGTTTTTTGTAAGGTAAAGGCTTTTTCCAGCTGCTTTTTTCCAAACACCAACAATGGTGCCACTCTTCACCTTCATTGAGAACATGAGACAGGTAAGATTACGAAGAAGAAACACTATATTTTTACACCGATAAAATGGTAGTATGATACAGGAAAAAGAGGTGGGATTGGAATATCTTCATAAAGTTCTCATCCCAGAGCGTAGGAGCTTTGTCTGCTGTTTTCAGCATCTTCTTTCCAACAGCAGCAATGAAAGCACAGGGGTCCTGAGCTTCAGCAACGACTGGGGAAAGCACTGGGAACCACCATGTCTGGTCCTGGCAGGATCACTTCCATGCAATGGCAATGCAAAACTCCCACAACATATGATTTCTGCCCTGTAACCTACACAGAGACCCTCAGTTGTTGTGCACAAACAATTATTGGTTGGCATAATCGAGCTGCTGGAGGACTTTGTCAGTGCGAAATCAGCACAAAGAGATTAACACCAACCTTGCACCTTGCTAGATTTTGCACTTCCCAGGAAAAGAAAGAAAAAAGGGGAGGGAAATGCAAAGTAACAAGCAAGAGAGACAGGTAGACAGATCAAGGCTGTTCAGAAGTCAAGTGGTGGATAATGTGGCGTGGGGAAGGGCAGAGGGACAAGTCAGGCAGCGAGCGCCGAGCGCCCCGTGTGCCATATGGTGGGGTGCGAATCCAAGAGCTGCTTCCTCCTGCTGCAGAAGTCATTAGGGGCTGCCCGGCTCCTGCAGCCGTGCCCAGGTACCCGTCAGCCTCCTGCACACGTGCTGCTCGGCTGAGGCAACCGCACCACAGCCTTTACATATCAGCTAAATTTGAATTGATGATAGGTACAGTGTTTGTAATCCTACATCAAGCAGCGCTTGTGTCTGGCATTTATTTGTGCTATTGCTTTGGCAGCTTCTTCCAGGGACTCCTCTCATCTGACATGTCAGGTCTACAATCAAAGAGGAATAGTGAATTCACTTTTACAGTTAGGCAAGCTGAATGCTATTACCCATGTATTTGTCACCAACCTGCAGATCCCAGCCTCTAATCTGCCATCTGGATGGATGCTACAAAGTTAAGAGCCAGGGACATGCATTTCTCAGTAACTACCTGCTGTCAGCTATTATTTTAAGGATCCTGTGATTTTCTTTTATTTTGACTAGAAAAACAAGGCAGCTGCAGTAATAAAAAGGCATATCAACTAGTCACTTTCTGGCAGATTTGTCACTGGTGTGGATACAGTAGTGGTATTTTTTGTTAGCAAATGTATACAGTGGAATATAATATTGTAAATCTGTAGTGCGTTCTCCACAAAGAAAAAAAAAATCCTTTTTAGAACCTTGTATACCAGTCAACAAAATAAAAAATGAAAACATATTTGTTTTCACCTTATTGAACACATGTATTATATTTTTCTTTTACAATATTGTCCATTGTGTGCAACATACTTTGTAAACACTGTGATTGCTTTTAAAAATTGCTACTGTCCTCCAATTTTAGTGCAGATCCTACAGCTGCATATTCAGTTACTGCCCAAGTCCTGCGTTGTAAATATTTGCTGAGAAGAATGAGGGGTGTTATGTTTGGAGAATCTGCAGAATAAGATTAACTTTTCAATTAACGATTGAACAATTAACAATTTTCAAATTAATTTATTCTAATAATGCTTTGAAAAAACAGGCAAGAAATGCAATGATGGAAAACTATACTGGACCAAATTAATCCCTCGTGTGACTCTATTTCAGTCAATGTAGTTATATCAGGATAAAATGATAATTAATTGTTATTAACATGAGTATGAAGCAACTGATGAGGATGGTGTAAGAGTGCAAGAAAAATGTACATTCAGTTCGGCTTTTGTGACTGTACACAAGAAAAATTTGTTCTACTTCCAAACTGCTGCAGAAGATAAAGCAATTGTTTTTCTTTTCTATTGTCTTTTTTAAAAGTTCTTTGATAAAGATCCTGCCTGTAGTTCTGTCTATGGTTAGATTAAATAGTAAAACAATTTTTGTGTGATGTCTTTAGGACACAGACGAGTTCCAGGGGCCCAGGAATTGGGTTTCCGTGCTCTAAAGACATCACACGTGAACGTACCAATAGACTCACACACTGATAGCCCACTTAAGCCATGTTCTTACCTCTTGTGATTTTCCCTAAAACACATTTTCATTTGGTGAATGCTAAGTCCCAGAGACTCCTGGCAAGGGGAAGGAGGGGATGTGGGAATGGGTCTCTCAGAGACCCTCATTCCTGGTCAGCGTGTCTCCATGGAACTGGTGGTGGGTTCAGAACCTGCCTCTGTGTTGGTTAAGGTAAATTTTTGCTTCTTGCTTCTCTTTTTTATCTGAAGAGATGTATTTCGATGAACTCAGGTGGAGGATCATCTTTCTCGCTTATGGTTGATGAGTTCTCACTAATGATCAGAGAGCACCACATACTTTGAGATTTGATTTTGGTAAGCGCTCATGATTTAGATGGTTACTCAAAATATTCAGATCTCGTCAGTCTCCACGAAGGTTATGAGAGCTACAAAAAAGGGGACAAGTTGTTAATTGTTGGGGAGCAATCAGGATGTACAACATTTAAGGAATTAAATTTTAGCAGTAATTTCAGATGATTCAGAGCCATCCAGTTTAGATCTCAGACTGCATATGGCATTATCTGATGGCTGTTGATCTTGTCTACTTTGTCTTCTTCCATTTCACTTACTTTGTCTAGTTTTAAATCAGAGAGCAAGCTCTCAAGATCTGGTACCATATCCTGTAAAATCGTATGTAACTTCTTGCATTTTTTATGTAAATCAGAACAACCAAGTGCTGTCACCAAGTATATAAATATATAGATATATATTTTAATTTATATAATTTATACATTTATATATATATATATAATGTTTATATATAATATTATATATATATATAGACACACTCTGGGAAGAATTGATGTCTTTTTTTTAAGTCTAAAAGAGGCATATTGAAAGAGATTCCTTGCACTTACATTTTCAAGCCATAATCAATAAAAATAATTTGAAACTATTAAATGCGAGTTCTTCTGTGAAGAGAAACTATGAAAGTAGCACCGTGATGCTCCATGCTCCTGGATGGCAGACCAAATCTTCTCTGTTCACAAATAAACATGTTTTTTATTTCTGAACATCAGCCCTGCAAAAGCAAAGCCCAGAGCTGAACCCAGTGCTGGTGGCTCGTGCAGCACGTGCCACCGGCAGCAGTGGGCGAAGGGCCAACCCCGGCCAACCTCCACCCTAACAACACATCTCAGGCATGTTTAACAAGCAAACATCAAAGCAAAACATATAACCAGGCTACCCCCTCATCTTCATCACACATCTCACCCATCCCTGAAGCCACTTCAGAGGCAGCTATAATTTACATAGAGAAAACACACTTTGGTGACAATAAACGGAAAATCCCCTTTTCCTTCTCTTGCTTATACAAGTCACAAGTGACTCTCCAACTATATTTCAGCAACTAAATGAAAAATAAGGTTTAAACTGAATTCTGATAGCAATAGGATTACAGCTGAAACACCAAGAGAACTATGTAAACATTCCTGGTAGTGTCTGTAAATCCAAGTGCTCTATAAGTCAATCTTCACTCAAATGTGCTCAGTTCAGTTTCAGTTAATATGAACTCAACCTTGAAGTCTTGTCAGACATATAGACCTGAGTGTACTGGATTTGCAGATGTGTAACCAAAGCCAAATGTTGGTCCCCCTGACACTCAGAGTATCCAAAGTGTGTGAGCATACAATCGCCAGCAGAGCCAGTCAGAGAGCTTCAAAAGGTGCCTGTGATAGAAAGTGGCTTTCCTACAAAAAAAAAAGAGATTTTTTCCCCCTTGCGCAAAGAGTGTACACTGAAAAAAAATGCCTCTACTTATTTTGAAATTTCTTGGAGAAGCATACATTTTTCTTGATTCATAACATTTTGCATTTTTCAGAAAACTTTGCAATCAAACTCTCTAAAACAAGCACATATTTTTAGCAAAAAGTTAATAGGTCTATATTTTAATACTCTGTTCTACTACCTAGGGAGCAGACCTGCTTGACCTCTTACTCCAAGTAGGAAACACGCTGAGCATCAGGGAGGGAGCTCGTATGCTCACGTTTGAGTACGCAGTTTTGGTAAAAGATTGCACTCAGCAAAGTTCTTGCTGGGTCATTTCCCCTTACAGAATATTTAGGTGTAAATGTGAGGGCGCATCAGGTTGCAGGAGAAGGTTGCTGCCAGTCCGTGCACCCTGAGAAAAGCCAGCGGCGGGGAGCAGCGGTGAGCTCGGGTCTCCGAAACTGGCCGGTGGTTTACAGCCCTGAGCAAGGCGCAGCGTTGGTGCCACCACTGGGCTTCCAAGACTGCAGCGTTTGCTCTCAGAAGAAAAGAGCAATACGCATGCTTTATTTATTCTTTTCTGAGCTGTCAAAAGATCACTCCTTTAGAGGGGGGCGTAAGGGTTCATATCCTTGAATAGAAAGTTAATCTTCAAAATGAAGGGAAATCTAGGATTAGTTAGTACGAAATTCTGCTAATAGATTAAAAGGGTCTCTCACAACCTTTTAAGGTTATTTATTAGTAATTTATTAATACTGTTAGAACAAAAACGACTGTTGTTTTCAGAATTCATTTTTCAGGCTGCAGACTTATACCAGATGACATTCGGGCTCCGGCTCTTTGGGAATACACATCAAACTCTGGTTCATAATTTATGTAATGACATATACTTGGACACTGATTAGCTACCTTATCAGCCCTGTAATAAAGGAAGCATAACCCCTAGTTTATCATTCATTTATCTGAAGTCATTTTGAATAATATCACAAGATTGTAATGTAATCATTATGCTGTACAGCATGTGTGGGCCAGTACACTACACTGTCAGTGTCAGAGGACTGTCATAGTTCATACTACTTAATTTGCTCACTTCTTACACATTTATGAAATTGGAGTCAACAGTCTGGTGTAGCAGTAATATTCCGGGCAAGAGACTTACTCAAATTGTTAATAGGGTGTTCAACAGGAGTGTGAAGAAGGACAAGATGAGACGGAAACAGATTTCGTGACCAAATTGCAAGGAAATACGGCCAGGTGGCCAGCAAGCAAATTGAATTTGCTCCGACATCTGCTGTGAAAAGTACCCCTCGACTTTGTGGACACTCCCTCTGGGTGTGAGAACGATGTTTCCCTTTAGAGAGCTTAGAAACCCTCTGCAAGGCGATGAGGTTTCCTCGCTGTCTCACTGTCAGGCTGGGTGGGCTCCTGAACAAACCGCGGAGCTCACGGTGGGGCGTGCGTGCAGGGCACACCAGCGCCGGGCAGAGGGGGAGAGGGCAGAAAGCAGGGGCGGCAGCCTGAAGCGCAGCCTTGCCCTCCCCAGGGCTGCTCGCAAGTTTCTCACCAGCTTCACACGCGTGGTGCTTGTGTTTGGTGTCAGAGTTTTTGGAAGTGGTACCGGTTCAGGGTTTCAGCTCTCACTTTGGGAAGAGGGGGCTAGTCCTCGTGGGCTGGGAGAGCTTTGGAGCTTTGGGAATGTGACCCGGTAGCGTCCAGAGGAACTGGGGGAAAAAAAATGAAAAAATAAAAAAATATTATATGTGTTAGCATGTGTTTATGCTGGTGTCACAGAAGCTAGTGCCCGCCCTCACACCACTTTCAATATCTGAGGCATACGAGACCTGTAAGACTATAGCACGATACATGTGCCCAGCAAGTCTTACCCAGAACAGGTGAAGAAGTGAAGAGTCTGGAAAACCAGCTGTGTCCAGAGGATGGATCAACGCTACATAAGCAGAAGTGCTAGAAATCTGATCGCTTAAAATCTGATCACTAGAAGTCTGAAGTCGCTTAAAAGCGGAGCTTCCAAAAAGAGAATCATCACGTCCCCTCCACAATGAATGACATGGCACTAGGCACAGAGTCCGCAGCAGAGTATCTGGAGTGTGAGGGCAGAATTGAACCTCCTGGTGGACACTTCAGCGAAGGATGCTCGGTGCTGCTGGCTGCCTGGCCCTGCAAGGCTCTCTGCCACCCCTGTGACATCCCAGCCTTAATTTCATGGACGTGGCCTGCTTGCTGTTCTGTGGCAGGGCGCGAAGTGACAACGTAAGGGATGAGCAGAACAAGCGCCAGGTTAGCACCCAAGAATGACAAAGCTGGCGTTGGAAGATTTGGGGGATTTCTGTCCCAGCTGCAGACCCGCAACTCTGACAGATGAGTGGGGCTGATGGATGGAAAAGTCAGTGACAAGTGGCACTGAGATAATGATCGCTGGGCAGCAGGAGCCATTAGGGTGTCATGGAAAAACCCCAAGATTAATGAACAGAGCAAGTTGGATAAGTAATGAAAAAAAGGGAAGGAGCAGAAAGAGTAGCATAATGTTTATTTTAAGATAGTTAATCAAAAGAAGAGAATAATTAAAGCTGCAGTTATTTCCTGACATCAGTTTAATGAAATCATAAGGGCAAAGAATAAAGGAAAGCCGAGCCGTGCTGAGCTCCACTCTGCCAGCGGCAGCAGCAGAAGCGCCCGGCCAGCCCCACCGGGCACGGGTGGGGGACACGAGGAGGCTCCTCCTTCTGCGACTGCCAGCACACCGCTATGCTTTAGAGTGCACGGTTCATCCACCAAATATAAATAATTGCTTCACAAAGAAAGATTAAATGTTTACTGTAAAAACAATTACATTCATTTCTAGTATTTTTTAATGTACGACAGTAAAAGCAAATTACTTAATCATTAATCTTCCATCCAACGACTATTCACAAGAAATCTAATTCTATTTATAATTTTATCTCTATCAGAATAAAAACATATTCCACAACATCACGTTTCTCCACAAATTTCTTGGAAAACAGAAATCTTCAATAAATTTTGGCACTTGAGTTCAAGGCTGATGCAAAAAGAAGTGATGCTCAGCACAGAAAGCAGCGATTTATCTTTGGGTGGTGAATAGGGGCTGGGGTCAGAGGGGAGCAGTGGGGGACTGGGGCCTGGCAGGGTGCTACTACGCTGTAATTCCTGCAGTTATCACACCACGAGCATTCTCTTCATTAGTATGAGACGCATGATGAAGATCAGATCATATTAAATGACCGTGATTACATCAAACATGGTCTTGAAGCAGATGTGGTGAAAAATACAAGGAGTGCGTGATGCCCTGAACAGCTGGAATGGCTGAGCCAGGTAACTGCGTGCAAAAATGGGGATAAACCTGAAACAGGGATCATCGGCTGAGAAACACATGGTACGTAAAGCAAGCCAGGCCACATCTGAAAGACTGAAAATTTAGATGTGAATAAAATTTATGAAATTCTGCTCAGTTAAAAAAAATAATAATAATAATCAAATAATTAAATAAATAGATGTCTTAGTATTGCAAGAAGCAATTCACACTTAAAACGGATTTTATTACATCCTGAAAATAACTGTGTCAAATAAAAATGAGCAAAAGACAAAGGCAGCAATATGTGCAAAGCTGTCATAAACTCATTCAAAATACTGCAAGAAACCACATCACTACAACTAACAAATGAAATACGTCTAAACTATAATGCAAACAAGAGGGATTTGCAAATTTCAAAGCAGAAAGGAAAGCCAAAATTGGGATAAAAATGCTCCTTTCTGATTTCTGCAATGGTTTACACAGATGTAAAGTTTTTCTTCCCAAGATAAAAAAGTCACTGAAAATTCTTGCTATAGAAATTTGTTAACACTATCTGGTGCCACTGTTGTGCTTCTGGTGTCACAGCTACTTCACTTAAAACACTAAACAAAGTGAAGTTTTTCACAACCTGCTACCAATCCAAGTCCTTAATGGGAGAAGAGTTTAGCTTCCCTTCAGAGGGGCATTTATTACTCGAAATAGAAAAACAGAGCAGAAAAACATGGTCTGGATGGTTAAAAAGTCTAAAGTCCTGTTCAAACACAGCTAAATAGATTAGGAAATCTTTTGAATATTTCTGTACCAGATATTTTCATTATATTGCTCTTGAAGCACTTAAATAATGATGTGGGGTTTTTTTCGGATACTTGTAAAAAGTAATTTTTCAAGCACTTATACATGAGCATATTCTCTTTATTGCAAAGTAAATAATTTAATATATGGTATAAATGTAGAAAGATGCTGAATCTATATAACATGCTATTTAGGCAAGGAAAAGAAATTAGACCCCATAGTTTCAACATTTTTTTTTCCAAAGAGCATTGAAACTGTCATCATTACTTTCTTCCTGCGAGATGGACGTGCTGCAAAGTGCGTCTGCCTTCAGGTTGAACCTGCACCACCTTTGCCTATAACGTGCAGATAAAGTTGGAATGATCTGACGTAATTTCAGGTGCTAATTTATGAAGCTCATCTCACAGCGAGATAGCTAGCGAATGATGCTGTTACCTAGCCTTAGATGAGAGCTCGTTGAAGAAGTTCCTGTTGGCATCCACACACCCAGCGCGCCTGGGCCAGCACGAGGAAGGGCTCCTCCGACCATAGTCCCTCACTGGGCTCTCATCGCCTTCCTTCTCCCACGTGTATTCTACCAACTTTCACATTTAACACTGAATTTAAATTTATAATTTCAATGGGGCTGAGCACCTGCGTTTTCAGACAGAATATAAAACAGATGTGAAATAATAACGACACAGCATTCTTCCGTGGGACTGCAGACACGCCCCTGGCACCCATTACTCTAATTTTACTCCCTTCTGAGGTCATCCTTTAATTTCAGATTACTCTCTTCTTTCTGAAGAGTTTCTGACAAACAGGGGAAAAAATAAAACAAGCAAATAAATAAATAAAAAGCTAAGGTTCTCCAGGCTCCGTTCATGGGCATATGGCACTCAGAGGGAAGGGCGGCAGGCACCTGCTTCCCCAGCACAGCAGTGTAAAAGGTATTGCAAAACTGGTTTGCAAAGAGTAGGAGGGTGGAAACGGCAAGCGATAGAAGCAGACTTTGGTTGCAATTAGTCTTTACATGGACGCGGTTGAGTCCTGGAGATTTTAACTATCATAAAGTCAAATCTTCTGTTATGAGGTGTTCCGGCTGTACAGCGTTTTGCTAAGAGTTACACTCCTCAGGTTCTGCTAATTTCCAATATATTCAAAATATTCAAAAATTCAAATATTCAAATATTCAAAAACTTTCATTCAACTGCCCAGCACCAATAAAGCTGTACTTCTGCAATAGCAGCCTCCACCCTGTTTTCACTTACCTTTCTTATCTGCAGCCTCGCCAGCGTCCCCCTTCTGCCCGCATCGCTTTCATGGGCACCACCGCACAGCCCGGCACCGAGCACAAGACCACGTCTCGCCCTGTACCGATTCGGAGCAGCTGCCCGAGCACACCAGCAGCCATGGTACCACCTGGGACTGCTGTTTTTCTTCCCCCGTGCTCCCCACGCCAGCTCTTTTTATTCTGTTCTTGAGTGCCCGGCTTCGATGCTGTCTCAGGAAAGTGTCCCAAGAGCAGACCTGACACAACGCCAAGGCTGGCACTTGAAGCATGGAAACAACATTTCCCCTAGATCTGAAGAAGTTGCACAGGTCAGAATTAGTCCCTCTACTCCAGCTGACCTTAGAGAAAGCATCGCCTGGCCCCAGCCTACACCAATCTGTGCATCGCAGGGATGGCTCATCCAGACAGTCCCCTGACAGTGTATTTGGCTGATAAACCTATTTTTCGTGATGAGAACTGCTTCCATTAAAATTTTTATGTTCGTATAAATTGCAATCTTCATGAGATTCTGATACTAAGTAATTTTCGGGCACCAGATATGTCCATCTCTCCTATTAGCGTTATTTTTCAGTAGCTGTTCAAAAATTTTTAAAAAATAGCCTTCCTCTGTTGACTTTCCTTCACGGTTGTTTGTTTGCCCTCAGTGATGTCCATCAAGCTCCTTGCAGGGAGCTTGGTGTGCTCCTCCTGAACGTGGTGAAAATCCGAATACGTTTTGGAAGCAGACAAGGTGGCACTGCAGTAAAACTAGTAACTCAGGTTTGAACGAGAACCAATTAGTTATTTATTATTATATTATTTATTATTCATTATATTATTATTATTATTTATTATTAGTTTATTTAACACATGGTGCAGTGTGGTTGCAGACCCATGAAGGAGCCTATGTATGATGGCACTTTCTTAGCTAAGTGGGCACTTCACTGGTAGCGCTCATTGGAACTGAAATCTTTTCCTGCCACCAAAACCAGAAGAGGATCACAGGTATTCTGCAGCCTGACTTGCAGATGATATTATTCCATCTGCACCAGCACAATGCGGAAAACGCTTACATTGTGCTACATCTATCACATAATTAATCCCAATATTACTACATGAAATCTCATGTGTGATAATATTTTCCAGAAATGTTATGTTACAAAAAGGTCAAATATCATATAATTTTTCTGCTGGATCCTCCTCCACGCCGTGTTTACCCTACGATATGAGGTTCCAGGAGGTGAGAGGCACACCAGGGCTCGGCAGCTGCTCACGCAGCCACAGCCACACGTGCTCTGCTGGGCTCGTGGTTCTCTGACACGCACGAGAAGGGGGCTCTAGGCATGCAGCGGCTATACATTTGTGTATTATGGCCACAAAACAGCCTTTGTCTCTATTATGGTGTGCTTTCGTAAGAGAGCTGCCCTAAGGGTGGGAGTATGTCATTGTGCAGTTCTGCATTTCACTCATCTCTTATCTGCTGATCCTTGCGTCTTGGTAATGCTGAGCTTTGCCATCACTTTAGGTTGGGATCTGCATTTCAAAGAGGCTCAGCGCTGGAATTTCAGAGGAGGAAAATATGCTTAAGAGATATCACTATCTGCTTCTTATTTTTAATTCACTAGTAAGAACTAATTCACCATGCTGCGTAATACTTGGATTTAATTCTGTTCAAAAAAAACCCACCTGTTTCATGAAGCTCTTCTCCAAGTAAAAGCCAAAGCCAACTCAGGATGACAATGAACCTTATCGGAATTACTCAATATCCTGCTCTCTCCAGCTTGTTCTCCCTGTGAGAACAGAGGCATGGAGTAATTCCTTTCACTGAGAACCTTCCCATGATGGGCTTAATCAGCTGTTCCCATTCGTTCATCTCTTAAAGCAATAAATAAAACATACTGAACCAGAACTATCCCTTCATTTTCCTGATGATACACCCCCATGACCTCACCCACAGATTTATATGTTATTAATTTTACCGGGACCTGCCGTATTATTTGTGAGCGTCACTTGTCATCCACAGGAGAGCTAAGGCCCGCGGCAGGTTGGGCAGCAATTTCTGCCCCGTCTCAGCCAGGAGATCACAGCACAACGCGTGAGCAGGACCAGAGCTGGCAGTGACGGCAGGTGCTGTGGGCTCCCGCATCGTCTGCCAGAGCAGCATCCCCTGCTCAGGCTGCCTCGTTGCACGGACGGGTCCAAACCTACTGAAAACACCAGGAGCACGCCGAATTTGCATGGCCTCTTGCCCGGGTGCTGCACATCAGGACCTGAAATGAAACACTACCTACTTATGCGCAAGGATGAAAATAGCGTCGAACCGTGAACAAACAGTGCTTTCATTTCGTTACTGGTTAGTCCTTATTGAACACACACGGCTCTGCTAACTCTGGCTTTGTTTCTTTTCGTTTTGTTCAGTTTTACTTCTTTCATGACTTCAAGTGCCTTTGACTAATTTTCACTTTGCTTACCTCAATCATCTACTGATAAAGTCCAAACCGAGACGCTGAGTCCTTAAAAAGAACCTGTGGGTTTTATTCTTTAAAAAGTGCTACTGCCCATATTTACTCTGAACCATCTGTTACACGTCTAATTAAAATATATTAGTAATGAGCTTATTAGTGCACAGAATATGTCCTGAAAAGGATGTCAGTCAAGAACCAATTGCTTCAGTAGAAAAGATACCTTAAACTCCTATTAGTTTAACAAAACCCTGCATTGGTATTTTCATCCTGCATAAAAGTGAACTGAGAGAGGGCAGGCATTCGCGTACTTTTTGTAATAATTTCCTCTTCAAATATGTTGCTGTTCCTTTCTAATATAGAGTCAGATGGCCTCTTATAATTGCAGTATCAAATCTTTGCCTCAGTTTTCAACTGCAGGTGATTTCAAATGATTAAAGATGCACAACAGGGAATAAACAAAAATGCTTACATGCAATTATTTTTAATTAGTATTTGGCTATAAAGTGTGTGCCTTCATAAAAAAGTCTGTTATTCACATAAACATCTGTTACCATACACACAAGGAAACACACTGTAAGTCTGTCATCACATCACCAAAACAGAAAATACTAAGGAAGGCTGGACAGGAAAGTCAACACTTTGAGTTTTTAAACAAAAGATACAAGCATAACTGCCAAAACAGACACTGCACCACACCTTTCAATTAGCGTAGCTCACAATCAAAGGAAGAGCTGTTACCAATGGAATTATACTTGAAAATGTTAAAATAGATGGAATTATTCTTTGAAAACAATGGAATCTGTAAGCACAAGACGATTTCAAACTCTTTACTAATTTTGCACCAGCAAACATAATCAAAACGCTTCCTGTTTGCACAGTATCTCTGGGTACTCTTCTGACAACTTTTTTAAATCTTATTTTTGTTCATTATTTAAGCACTCTCAAAAAAACCCCTCTGCTGTGGTGTTAGCACATAAATCAACCTGCAACAGTCAGTCCTGGCCTCATTTTACAGCAACCTACTCAGGGACGTTGACATATTTTAAGTAAGCATGCGGCAAACCGCAAAGTAAGGGAGAGATACGGAGTGATATAAATTAATACCACAATAATTGATAGGTGGAGATAAGGTTGCTCGGCGGAATACTGAGGATAAAATGAAGAGGAGGTGTGAGAGCACCTTGCACATGAATTACTGAGTCTGGGAATTGCCGAGCTCTGCTGCGAGGGAGCTCGTGGAAATGCCTTGCTGCCATAGCATCCCCAGCCACCGAACTTGACACAGAACTTCCACAAAGAGAGAAATCATGGCGTTAACCCCACGACTAAAGAGCTGAAGTAACATAGCGTAATATGCATGAAAATACAAGCAATTGTTTAATCAACAAGCACAGGTGACGGTATCCACCCGTCGTGCCTCAGCATTATCTATATTCGGATCTGAGGTGGAAAAAAATCCCTGCACCTCAGTTGTGGCTCTGCCGGGACCAATAACTAATCGTTACAGCAAAGCCAACCTGGGGGTGCTGATCGTCAGATGCATGGATGGAGGCACCACATGTAATCCTGACCCAGCACCTTGACCCATTAATTGCGCGCACAAATCTTTCTGCATATCCTGAGAGAGCTCATGTCTCTTAAAATCCTTCCTTCATGAGCCGTTAATGAGTGTCCTCTGGGTCCGGCTTCCTATTCCGACCGGTACGTCTTGGCCCAGAGAGAAGTCAAAAGTACCCTCAGAGTTTGTAATGGCAAAGATGACCCTCTGCTACAAAGCAGATCAGAATCTCTTCCAACTCCCTTTGATTTACAAGCCTTCTCCTGCATATCAGCATTTCATATATCTTCCAAAGTGTCAGAAATATGAAAGTCATACATTATATGCAAAGAATGGCCCAGTTCATTACTATCATTTTATTTATTTAACAAATACGGTATTTAATCAGAAGAAACTGACAGCCACAATTGTTTATTGCAATCATACAACACAACAATAAATAAACATTGCACATTAAGTAGTAGGTGGAAGGATAACTGGAAACATCCCATATAAAAAATTCTTCCTAAGAATTCCTCACCAACAGACAGGATTTGTAAATCTATTGACAAAGAGCTCAAAAAAGATGCGGCAGTAAATAAAAAACGTGAGACCAGACAAGGTAGATTTTGTATTCAGACAAGGAAATTAATTTGGGGGTTGACTCCAGGAGTGAACTACGCTACTTCCCGTCGGCTTTCTGCTAATGCACTGACAGGTTAGACAGCCACTCGTAAATAACATGAGCCACGTGAAAGACTAATCTGCGTTTTAGTGATAACCAGTTTAACCAGCGTAAAGGCAAACCACCGCTCCCAGCTCCCAGAGGTGACGCGGGGTGGGGGGCACTGACCCCAGCCCTCTCCAGGCCCCGCGGTAGCAGGGTGCGCTCCCCAGAGGAGCTGCAGGGTGCCGTGGCCTGCAGCCCGCCAGCTCTCCTCTCCTCCCTTCTCAATCCTTAAACGATGTTCTGCTCCCAGCTTTGTGTGCCCTGACCTAATGGCAAAAACATAAAGAAAATGCACTTCCATTTTAAAATCTTCACTTTTCAAGTTTCCCCTCCCCTGCTTTCTGCAAGCACCGGGCAAGCTGGTGGGGCTTCAAGGCCCCTCTGCTTTCACAACTTCAGTGCAAGCTGCACAGGAGTTTGTGGAGCAGGAGTGGATCTCAGTAACTGTGACAGGCGGCTGGGCCTGACAGAAGAAATAACCATCGTCCTCCTGAAACCTGCTGCAGTGCCATACTGGAGATGTTACCCTTCACCGTATAGGACTCCCCAGGTTGAGAATAAAGCCAGCACTTTTCTTTATTTCTCTCCTTGTTTGCTCTTCCCTCTCGTTTAAAAGCAACTATCATCCAACTTTGAACGCTAATGTTGAGGGAAGAAGTGTTAATTCCTTTGCTACAAAAGTTGAAATAACTCACAGTATGCAGTGGTAGTAAATGTGTCCTGATGCACGTTTCATCTATGAGGCCACAGGCTTTACGCTGAAATCACTTAAGGTGTGAACAAACACATCTCTAAGTTTGAAGTAACCAATAGATAAGGAGAAAAAAGTCAGATTGAACTACACGGGGTAAAAGGGGCAAAGAGAACTCTTCTGGAAGACTTGTCCCTATGTGAGAACACTAATGGCCACCAAAAGGAAAATGCAAAGGCTCTGTAATCTCTTTATGAAGCTTAATTATGAAGGGATCTTTTTATTCATCCAGCATTTTTTATTATTATTTTTTTTATTTTTTTACAAAATTATTCAAGCAGTGTATTCAAGGAAATTAAACCTATAGACTGCTTTAAGGAGGTAAGTCATACCTCTAAAAGATGTACGCATTACATTCAGTAGGAACTCAGGGTCTTTTGTGAATGAGATGCTTCCAAAGCATTTATTAGTACTAATAATGCAAGTTTTTAATGCAAGTTTGGCACGTAAACCAAGCAGTGTGTACCAATTGTGCCTGCAAACATGTGAGTTTACTGTGAGGACCTGGAGCAAGTATCACAGCTTTGAAGGAGGAATCTTAGTTCTTCACTTTATAAGTTAATACATCTCCAGAAGCCTATTATTCCTCTTACACACAACTTGAAAACAGGATGTATTTGAGACTTGCCCATTGAGGGAAGCTTGAAATAATGCTACAACACTTGGTGTCCAGTATTGTGCCAAGAAATCCAGCGTATCTTTCTGAAAGTTAACTCAGAACCAGCTGATTCCCTGAGACTCTCAAATGCCATTTCAACAACAGGCATTATCTAATTTCCATGACCATAGATAAAAATAACAATCCCAAAGCAGACTTACACCCCGGAAGGTATACACAAAGAATTCAAATTTTGTGTGTTCATGGGTTTGTTTGTTTGTTGTTGTTGTTTTAAATCTCAGGTTTACAAAACCAGCTTGATGTCTCTCAGGGCAACCCCTGCAGCCAGGATTTGATTTGGATGGACACAGGATTGTGCTTGAGAAACACATTTCTAAAATACAGCAGGGAAAAACCAAGTGCCTTTATCAACCACTTTGTTAATTATATGCATCACTTGGCTTTATTTTAAACTTTATCCAAAGCTTTGCATTGGGCTCTCCCAGGTGCTAGCTAACATGAGCACTCACAAGCAGCACACACACTAGGGAAAGAATAATAAAAGCACAACTTTTACTTGCTATGGAAATACTATGGGAATACAATTGATTTCTGGAGGAATGATGAGGAAATGCAGAACATATGCTCCTGGAAAAATAAGGAATACTGACATGGGGAGTGCAGGGCACAGTCAGTGTGTCAGAGATCTCGTACATGGCAGCTGTTTTCCTTTTTTTCTGTTATTTTAACCAGTCAGAACAACGACTGTGCCGGTCAGAGAGCTCTGATTCATTTGAACAGTGCAGGTTTTGCATTTTTCTTAGAACTCAGGGAATCTGAAAGAATGACACTTTCTGTTCCCATTTTTCTGACTACCTGCCTTAACATTTCCCAGAATTAGGCAGGCGCTCTGCTACGACTCGCGGCTAGCAGGGGACAGAGGATTTCTTCCTTTTCCAGCACGGGCTGTCACATCAGAACCTCTAAGAACAGTTTTATTTAAATGTTTCAGCAAGAAGACTTGCTGCCGAGCCTATTTTTTTCCTGCAGCTTCTATCTCAGCGTCCCTGGCTTCCTGTTTCCTTCTGCTGGCTCTGCTCCACGCGGAGATGACACATCCCTGCTGCACTAACGCCACGGAGCCCGAAAATCATTCCCTGCCCATTCGGATGCACCTTGTTGTGGTTCTTGCAACATGAAATGGTGACATCGATTATAATTTATGAACTCATTTTTTATGTATTCGTGCTGTTTTTCTGCTAATTTCTGATTAGCAAGAGTAGCTGGCCAAGATGCTCTCCTTTGCACAAGCTGGATCATTTGCAGGGTTAGGGACTGGTCCTCACAGTTTTCTTTGAAGAGTTCATGCTAAATTACAAGGAAAACCACTAAATTACCACTGTGCTGAGAATAATAAATCATTAACAGCCAAAATCTCCGCTCCGTTCTGGCAAACAGAAATATTTATATGGATGCCTAAGTAGTACAGGAACCATCTGCACCCCAGGGGGCCATGTTTGCTCTGTCTCAGACAGAACGGGGTTTGGAAATGTTTGGTAATTTCCTTACTCTGCTGCTACATACTACGTTCACATACATCTGCCACAGGCATAGTAAGATAAGTGTTTACATTTCTACTCATGCTTTTTTTTTCTTTTGGCTATTTTTAATCCCTTTCTGTATCATTTTCAATGCAAACCACAGTAATATATGGGTCTTTCTTTCTTTCCTTCTTTTCTTTCTTTCTTTCTTTCTTTCTTTCTTTCTTTCTTTCTTTCTTTCTTTCTTTCTTTCTTTCTTTCTTTCTTTCTTTTTCTTTCTTTTTGAGGTTTAAAGGTTCATCGTTACCAGGTTTTACATAACCCTACTATAGCTGTGAATATTTTCTCTGCAAAGCTGAGAAGACTGTAGTAGAAAGTACTCATGGCTACTGAGGAGCTTCTTCTTATGGAGAAGAGATCCATGAACTTCACCCCTCTATCGTCACAGGCTAGAAATAAATATGCTTTTAGCCATCCCCTTTGTGCCTCAACCTTTCAGCACCCTTGCCACTTATCACATTTTTCAAGGTCACCCACTAACACCGTCTCCCCAGTTGCCAAATCGATACAAGCAACATCACACTTCCCATAAAAACAGCTCTGCTTGCACTGAAGCACCATAGAAAGAACACAAAAACCTTACCCTGCAAGAATTCAGTCTCCTTAGTAAGAACCACTGGGCCCAGTTCGTATTCCCTTGAAATTACTGGGCTTGTGCCATTAACTTTGGGTGGGCATCAGAAGGGGCACTCAAGACATCACCCTGCAAACCAGCTACGTAAACAGGTTACGTTTAAGCACAATTAGTAAGCCCATGCCTAAAGACCTACGGTCAAGCCGTTTGATGACTGGGTTTAGCTCCGCTCAGCAAGTGGAAGGCAGATGGAGGCTGGCACAGCAGGCGTGGAGCTCTGCCTGGGCCAGGACAGTGTGATTCGGTTCCCAGAAAAGGGAATTCCTACACGTAATGTAAATCGTTCTCAATGCGTTCACAAAAGCTTTTGTGTGTCAGATTTAACTACCACAGATGAGCCCTAGTCCTCCTCAGGCTTCTCAAGCACGTGCAGACACGAGTCCTTCAGGGTTATGTGGCTCCGAGCACCCCCAGCTCCCACCCCACGTCCCCCTCGGGGTGCCACAGCTCGGTTATGGCACAGGCCCTGCCCAACGCACGAAGCACCAGTGTGTAGGAAGGTGAATCTCCTTTCGGGAGAAGGCCATGGACAATTCTGTGTCTGTCTGACACGATCCTCAAGTTCACTACTTCCTAGCTGTATGGGGAGATGTCTGTACTCGTGAACTGAGAACATTTTACAGGGGGAAGAAATATCTGTCTGTACTATGCTTCAGCTGCGTGCTTGTGCCATGGAGCCGGTGCTGCCCATTCTCTGACCACTGTTCCCTTCCGGAGCTGCAAGTCCCAGAACCAGGAGTCTCCCAAAGTGATTCAGAACTAAATCAAGTGTTGTTTACTTACAATAAACTTCTCCTGAGTGTCAGCCTGCCCAAAAGGATTCTTTACTGAAGTCTCATTATTTTGCGTGGTTATGCTGCGCACTGTCGTAAGAAGTATTTTGATTGCACCACATTAGTTACTGTCACAACATAACTCCTACAAAGGAAGGAGACAGGAAAAAACACCTACTACCTAGAAACTGGAAACTGGATTCAGGAGCCATGTTTATTCTCAGATCTCGGTTTGGCTCACCGCATGGCCTGCGGCAAGCCACTTACCTATTTACGCTTTGCTTTGCGGAGAAGCTAATCCAGTGGTGCTTCTGCACCTCTACAAGCACCGTTTATGCTACCGGGTGGTGACGGCTGCCAGCCTCTCCTGCAGCCCTGTGGCAGTGCCCACCGCTTCTCCCGGCTCTGCTGCATGCCCCGTCTCAGCGCCACCCCCCGGGAGTGGAGCTGGGCAGCGCGGCCAGGAGCGGCGGTGGTGATGCTGGCAGCGACACCGCAACAGCAGAGGGAAACATCCCAGGAATGCTGCAGCTGGACCGCGCGGTCCTCGTCCTTCAAGGGCTGCCACACAGCAGGAGCCCCCCTGGCTCCCACCACGCCAGCGTCTCCTCCCCTGCCTGGGAGCAGCTTTCGGCCCGGGGACCGCAGCCGTGCCCACAGCCCAGCAGCTCCGCGTGCCACCCAGCATCAGCGGATGTTTATCTTTTACTGTGCTAATAATTCTAAACTTTGTGAAATACTTCTGGCTAGTTAAACTATTCCCCTGTAAAATTCAGATGCCCGCTTACGGGCAGCAGCTGTTGAAATAACTGCTTTACAATGTGATCCTCTTGTTCGGTGATTTTTGCCTTCCAATGCTGCAATTTACATTTTTGCCAAGGCCTCAAACTGGCACTTAAGTATGAGAACAGCTCGGGATCTTGCCTTCGTCTCCAGCCAACTGATATCCTAAGCCTTGCTATGACATTATATAAATATTCAAAAAATGCTTGTGAATACCATAATTTCTCCAGGTCTCACAAATGAGGAATTATCCAAGTAATGGATTATGAATGGAGTAGTAATGTATGGAAACATTACCCACCCAAAATGTATTAGAGCTCCCAAGGACTCCACATGAAACAAAATGTGAGAGCCCCAGCATTAGCAAAAGAAAGCTGTCTCCTGGGATTCGTATTCCCGCAGGAGACTCCAGAAAGGTGAACATTCACACAGATTCTGTTTATTTCTAAATATTACTAGAAGCTGTAAAGTGCACTTGGGAAGATCAGATTATGCAAAAGACCTGCTAACCCAACTGAGTTTTGCAAATTTAAACCGATATCTTGAAGTCTGATATCAATGCATGCTTTCAGACAATCGGTGCATTTTGCAAGGTGCACCTCCCTCCTCACTACCCCATGATCCCAAATCACATTTATATCTTGCCTCTGCAAACTAATACATTAAATACATTTAATACATTTAAAAAATACGTTAACATGGTTAATCCGGTTATTTCTGAAGGAAAGTGTTTGAACAAAATGAAAGGCGTTGGCTAGGTGCCTACTAAGCCCAGGGTCACTGCTGTGCCCACGTCTAAAATCTCTGTGAAAGATGTTCACGCAAAGCTTACAGAGACGCTGACGGTCGCTTTCAAAAGCCATTGCTCAATTCGTTCCTCCGCCGCGGTCAGGATGCCAGACCCTTCAACTATTTCTTACTTAAGTATCCCTTACTCATGTGAGTGGGACAGAAGTAAGGATTACTCATCCAAGGAGTTGCAAAACTGCATCTGAAGGCTGCTGCTCTGGAGCCAGCCATTGTATCGGGGCTGAGTGCAGGAGGAGGGACTGTGCCCAGGAGCCAGCCTATCTTCTGGGAAAGAGCGTTCTAAGAATTATTTTTTAAGCTAATTTGAAAAGTTAGGAGTTTGCTTTTTTTTTTTGCCTTTTTTTTTTTTTTAAGTTGCAAACAATCAAATAAAGACTGGAACAACAATGGGTTTCTTTTGTAGCATATCTTTAAATTATAGGAAACTTGCTTCGTGGCCAAACTGGGTTGGCTTGGAGCCAGAATGGATGTCTCCATTCTCATCCTTTCCCGTATTCTTTCAATGAGCAAAATGAAAATGTTTATTTTTTTTAAGTGAAGCAAAGCAGAGGCTCAGATGGACAGATTCCTAATTGCATTGTTCCTGACAGGCCTCCTTCATAAACAAAAGTTTACGAAACCCATGGAAAGAAATAGAAAGGCTCTCATTGTCTTCAATAGGCCCTGGTTTAGGCTCTTGCAGCTTAAACTTAATCAATTACAAATGTTCCCAGGATTATATTTTCTTTGACTTTATTAAAAATTGCAAGATTGGAAGGGCAAGAGTCATTCAGTGTCAGTGGGAAAATAGAAAGAGGGGAGGTAAGGCCACCATGGGAAGAAGTACTCTGGATGCTTACAAAATGCAGTATTGCTGTGGTCACCTAATATAATGAAAACAAAATAAAATGGAGGCATTAATGTTATTCTCCAATTGGAATCTTATTAATCAAATATTTCCTGGCTGACTGAGGCGCAGGATTACTCTACAGTGAATCAGACGGCAAGCTTCCTACAACTCCACAAGTCTCCTGCTGGCTCCTGGCCTTCTTGAGGTGCCGGAGGAGCTGGAGGAGCCCAGGCTCGGGGACGGGGCTGGAGGGGTATGGGGGGGGGATGCAGCCCCCTTTTGGCCTTCCCCAGGGCTGGGGTGCATCCTGCAGGGCCCGTCCTGCCCCAGCAGCCACCAGCAGCTCGGTGCACACGTATGCATGGAGTTTTTCCCCAGCGTCTGGAGTCGGGAGGTAAATACCTGAGCCTTGCCCAGCTTTGTGTGGAATTCTCCGTCGGTCCATTCCCCGGCATTTAAAACCAAAAAGCAAGTCAAAATAGTCTGCGTGCCCTAAATCTAAAATAAAAATCTAAAATAAGTCTTAGACTTAATAAGTCTTAGACTTATTTTGATGAAATACATCGGGCTCATGCAAATGTATGCAACAGCGAGACCCACAGCCTTGGGAGCAGACAAAGCTGTTATTCCTCTCCCCCGGGAGCACCCGCTCCCCCGAGCACCCTGCTGCGCTCAGCGCGCCTTTGGGCCCCCAGACCCGTGCCAGAGTTTGTCTGAGATTTGCAACCGACTTTAATGGGAACAAGGCTCGGTCCTTTAAATAGGTGCTATATTTATGGAGCAACGAGTAGCCAAAACGTAGGGAAAAATGCAGCCAACCTCTTTGCTATTTTTTGATGACACAACAAAGTCTGACTTTCATTAACTTTTGCACGTATATATCAGGGGTCCTCCTAGGGACTGGGGAATGAATGCACTTTGTTTGAACTCTGTAGCCATTATATACTACTTTTTATTGATTTTTTTTGCCTGTAATTCTCAATATAGTTCTATTGTGTTCATGGAAAAATATTTATTTTTAGTCCCACAATTTCCCAATATATTTGTTTTCATCATAATTGTTTTAGTTCTGTTACAAATGCTGGGTGATTATAGGTTACATCTTCCCAGTTTTCTAAAAAAAAAAAAAATACAAAAAATTTAGCATCTTAGATTAATGATTTTAGTCATCCAAAAAGGCGAAAAGAAAACAAAGCACGGGCAAGCGTACATAGCATGCTCTCAGATGTATATTTATAGTTTCCATCGGTGCCCTGCCCACATTTCTGGAAGCACAACTTGCCTGCGAAGTAAATATACAACCCAGAGAAAAGTTAGCCTTTCTGTTTCAAAATGTTTGCATTAGGAAAATAAACGAGGGGAGCAGCTCGCCGCCGACAACCTCACGGCATTCCCCGGGAGTGTGCGGCCCCAGCAGGTCTCTTCCCGAGGAGCCAGGTGGGGCTGGCCTCCGCGCCGCTCTCCTGGGGGTCCCAGAGCCCCACGGGCCCCAGATGATCTCCTCCCAGCCCCTTCCGAGCTGTGGGCTCGGTTCTGCTCCCGCCGAGCCTCCCGGGGAGCGAGCAGGAGCCGCGCGGGATGGGAAGCCGCGGCGGCGCTGGGAGGAGCGCGGGGCCATCGGGGAGCCATCTGGGAGAAATCATTTTATTTATAACTTAAGTAATAGCACAAGCCACACAGCAAATCGATTTGCTTTTGGATTCCAGCTATTGTCTGATTGCCCAGACAAACAGCATCCAGTTTAAGTGGAGTCCACGGCAGTAATAACAAAGAAGGAACACAAATTTTAATTATGTTTCTTGAAGTCTGTATAAGTATTGGAGAACCACATAAAAATGATTTTTTTGACTAACTTGCAGTTGAAAATGTGTCATTAAAAGCTATGAGTCTGATTTTCTGCTCTGCTGGTCAAGATATTAACCAAAATGATAAAGTATTCATTCTTTGAGGGGAGAAAAAGTAGAGGGAAATAACTGCTGAAGGTCTCACGCTGGAGACATGATGAGAATGACA
The DNA here is from genome assembly GCF_964034855.1 of Anser brachyrhynchus. Classification (NCBI taxonomy): domain Eukaryota; kingdom Metazoa; phylum Chordata; class Aves; order Anseriformes; family Anatidae; genus Anser; species Anser brachyrhynchus. The sequence goes on from NC_137700.1 coordinate 43,425,362, forward strand.
CTAAAACCAGAGAGTTCATGGCTCCCCACTTGTTGGTCTCGTTACGCCACAAGCAAGTACCGGAGTCAGAAGCAAGAAGAAATCCCGCGTGAAGCAAATCGGGCAAAAATAAATAACGAACCCCAGCACGAACGTGAAACCCTCCGCCAGTCCACTGGCAGCACGACTGACACTTTTTTTCCAGACTTTCTTCTTCTAACTTTGGCAGGAGCAGGATGTCAGCCTCCGACACTGCTCACGGTGTATGCGTTTGACAAGAAGTGTCAGAACGTGGTCTTTCATATCACCAATGATTCAAATTAATTTCTGCTCCTCTTCGCTTGCGTCTTCCCTAATTCTGCAAGCTTGACTTCATACCCACTGAAACTTACATTTATTTGTAATCTTGCTGCTTACACTCCACTGAACAATAAAAGAACAATAAACTTAATAAAAAGCCCAAGTGATTGGAAATAGCTCTGGGAATGGCAGTCCAGTATGAAAGCTATAAATTTACTTGTATACTCATGACATTGTCAGCTAATTTTTATGAAAAGCCCATCACAGAACATTGCACCAAAACACTGTGATCACTCGTATGTCACCCATCATACTTCCCCTGATAACAAAACAGAAAATGCATCATAAAATGATACTTCAAACTACAAATTCATCATGAAATGCTCACTGTATACAGTAACAATTCTTTCCTGACCTTGTCTTGCACCTGAACCTTAAATTAATCATTTTTCTTCTATAACATTAAAGAATACCCAGTGGTACTTTTTATTGATTTTAAAAGCTAAAACTTCAACTAATAATATCATTACTGTTTTGGTTAATATTTCCCTATTCAAATCTGCATAGAGTTCAAGAAGTTGTGCAGTGTAAAATAAGTAATATGGCTTTTGGAAATATGATTTTAACATATTTTTCTGTACTTGCGTCAGAAAGTATTGACTGGCATACAGAGGCTGAATCAAAACCCACCGAAGTCAAAGGAAAACACCTATTGATTTTAAATGGTTTTGGATCAAGCCCTTAAGACCTAATCCTGGAAAATGCTGAGTGTATTAAAGCTACGTAGGAGCTAAGCATATCGAGAATTCACAGGACTAAATCCTGTTAAATATATAGCGTTATCCCGACTTAGACTAAGGTACTCAATTGGACTAATTAGGGAAAGTCTTCCAAGAGATGCCCAATACTATCACTGCACCTTGCCATCACTCTTGCAGTGGCCATGCTGTCGATGTAGGGGATGGAGCACTTAGTGCCCTGATTTCCACAGGCCTATGGCATATGCACGTGTATTAAAAGCACCCATTTACACGTGTCCACCCAATAGTGTTTAATGAATCAGATTTTCTCCCGTGAACTACTCATAGCTTTGCAGACACAAAGCTGAGTGGTTCCAGCAGTGGCACGAGGGCGCACCTTAACCACAAACACAAGGTTCTCCTGAACCTGGGGATGCTCTTAGGGCCAAGAGGGGAGCGACCCTTCAGCTCGCCCCTGGGGCCTCTCGGGCAGCCGTAGTTCAGCCTTCAGTTCTCAATCTTTCCGCTAACCACAGATGGGAGGACATGAACACAGATAAATCCCCTGCCTTTCTGTTTCCTCCTGAGCACCAGCAGAAGCTTTGACTCCCCCGTGCCACAGCGGAGGCGCGGGCAGTGGTCACTCAGCCTCCAAATCCCCCCGGCCCCTGGGGGCACCCCATGGTCCTGTGCTTCACACACTGCTGAAGTTTAAAAGTACAAAAGTACAGCTTCGGCAGAAGTGTCAATGTCTTTTTTTTTTTTTTTTTTTGAGCAACAAGAATGAAGTTGATTATAGCTATGTAAAAAAATTGTCTTCTTTTTTTTTTTTTTCTTAATTGATCATCACTTCAGGACAAGCGTAACACATCCTTTGTTTTCAACTGTTGCAGAGAGTAAAGCAACTACCAGGAATAACGGTGCAGGAAATGTGTGTTCAGGTTGTCAGCCTTCCAATTTAATTCCTCTCCTGCCCTTGCCAAAACGAGGAAGGATGAAGTAGTAAAGCCTCCACCCTATTACTGAATGCCTCAGCTGCGGCTCGCTCCCACCCAGGCGGTCCCGCTCCCTCCTGATGGACGACCAGGAGCCCCCGGGTTTTATTACCCGGCCTGCATAACATCCAGCTTCCCCAGATTAACTTCTGCATGAAATACTGCAGTGGAAACCTCCGATGCAAATGGAATCATGAGCAGACTAAAATAAAGAGAATTCAATACAAAACGAAGCACGGTTTATATCTGGAGAGGACTAACTCTCCGGAAAGGGAGTAAGGAGGAAAGGGCTTCTCAGAACAGCACAGCAATGCCTCATGCTGCCCATTGAGCAGCTGCTTTGCGTAGGACAAAATTCGAGTATTTGGTGACAAGCAGGTCGCAAAAGGTCGTCCCTGCTGCAAAGGCTTGAGACAGCCCCTCGCAGCCCCAAGGGGACCTCTCCCTGCACCTTCTGCCGAGAAGCGCCCTGCCTGTGAAGGTCTGCCAGCCCCCGCCGGTGGGACACAGCTCAGAGCCCCGGGGGGCACCTGGCTGGAGGTGCCTCAAGCAAGGCTTTCCTGCTCAGCACCTGCGACGCGCGCCCTCCTTTTCCAGAAACGTGGCCGGAAGACATCTCTGGAGATGCCAATATCTCCTCTCTGCCTACAGAGGGAATTTACAGCAAGGATCTTGGACTAGATATATCACTTTGATACGACTGCAGAGAGATGAGATGAATTTGGGTCATATCTTGCCACTTTTAATTACTTTATGACTGACATAAGACTCACGTAGAGCACAAAGATGATTTCTGCTGGACTCCATCAGCCGTGCAGCAACGTGTTGGAGGGACAGTGCCAAAGTCCAACAGGAATCCGGGTCTGAAATACGGGACTTTTATGAAAGGCAGAACCCGGAGTGAGAAAAGGTGACAATTTGACTCTGAATTAAAAAGTGCCATTTTATTTATCAGAAAATATCACATCTGACAGAGCTGCCAAAGACAAGCGCAAGTCAATTCTGTAAGAGCAGGTTTTATTGTTCTGGTAGCAGAGGAGAAAAAACAATGTTTTACAAAGAAAAGAAACTTGACATGGTATTGAGGATGTTTATTTCTTTTATCATATTATGTATGAATCTTTTATAAGTTTTCAGTGAACTATATTAATTAAAAATTAGTTCTGGGAATATTTTGCTTGTAGCCTAATAAGCTATTACGTCAATACAGATTTTCGTAGACTATTTTAAATTTGAAATAAAGGGGTCTCCTGAGTATGCGCAGTGGAACAAAAATGTAACAAAAAAAAATAGAATGCTTAACACTTTTTACTTGTACAAGTTAAGGATCAGAGTGCAGGTCTTACTTGTCTTTCTAAGTAATTTTTACGAGTTCCATTCAAGACGGTTAATTATTAAAAGTTTGGTGGATTCAAACTGTGTAAGGAACTTGATTAGACCCGTTTTTTTTTGTTGGTTTTTTTTTTCATTTTAGCTTTCATTGCAACCCATCCTAATGCTATTATACAACAAAGCAAGGCTTTTCCACCAGTGGCCATTTGGACACCATGCGAGGAGAGCACTGCAGTGCCCATCTGTAGGGAAAGCGTAGAGAAGGCAATAGAAAAGGTGCGGGGAAGGCTCCCACCTATCTTTTTATTTATCTCTAATTACACAGATTTATTGCCTCTGGTGCTAAACCAGTAGAGCAGCCTTCCCTCCCTGTGTGCACCAGCATCACCAGCACGAAGGGTGTCTGCAGTCAGGGTTTGTGTCTGGAGCTGCTCCCGGGCAGCGCAGCCCCACGCTGGGAATGGAGCAGGGGTAGGAATGACCTAAAAGTGTTTCAGTGGACAATTTTACACAATTAAATATTTTCATTTTCATTTTTGTGATTGCAATGAAACAGGAACTATGAAATAAGTCCGGTCAACGGAATTAAGTGACGCAGGCTCCCCAGGACAGTCAGGACATCAAGCTTGCTGAGTCCAAGAACGTATGGTTTAATTTTTAGGTGGTCTTATGTGGAAGCAGGAGTTGGACTTGATGATCATTGTGGGACCCTTCCAGCTCGGGATGTTCTGTGGTTCTATAATTCTGTGATTACGGAACAATAGCAACACAACCCATCGTGTCCCACTGCAGCATCAAGGCCTGAATTTCTGGCAGTTTTCAGTTACATTCAGTATTTATTTAAACACAAATGTCACTGGAAGGTTTTAAGACAATCCCTATACCTACTTGTGAATTTAAAATTTTCCCGATGAATAACCAACCAACAAACAAAAGCCAAGTTACCAGAGGCACCAGCCCCTCGAACAATGCCTGCAGTTCACAGGTGAGTGTTAATTTTGTGGCCAGAGAGTGAAACCACAAAAGGGGCTCTGTCTTCTGGAAAATTAACCCTAATTTGATAAATGTGGGCAAGTTAATGTTCCTTTGAGGGCCATAAATTCAGTGTTTGCTGGTTAATTTTTCAATTTCATTTTTAAGGGTTTTTGCTCATTTAGCTTTTTTCACATAGCAGCTTCCCGGAACTCCATCAAGCAGCACCCTACGCCGTGCGAACGCTTTACCCACGGGATGCCATCCTTCACCCACTGCCCCAAAGGGGAGGAAGGCACTACGGATGTCCCTTTTCCTCCCAATGGGGCAGCCACACAGCTGGGTGAAGCATTTCCACCAAACAGCCCAGCTCGGCACTGGTCTCCCCAAATCCAAGCCCCAGGTCACCGCTTCAGCGCTGCCCATCACTCCAGGCATCCCGTGATGTCAATCTAAACCAGGATAATTAATTAAAATTATTTAGCCTCCAAATAAGTGAAGTATTACACTGTCCGTTGATTTAACCTGATTCAGTAACCAAAGTAAACAGCAGTTAATTGATTTGCTCAGGTTCACATCCGAAGTATATGACACGGAGCTGAATGAGAAGGCGGCCTCCTGGTTCCCAGCTCAGTGCTCTATCCCCAGACTCCTTCTACTTCTACTGCATTAGTTCATATTTTTAAAAAGCAAAGATCTACCAAAGGAAAATAAACATCACATATCGTTGTGTTATTTAGTCTGCAGGTTGAGACATGCTCTTCATATTCATATTAATGAGCTGCTTCTCATGAGGCAACCCATTAAATTTAATAGGAGAGCTAACATAAACCTCACATGAAATGAAATAGTTGCAGTTACGTTTACATTTCCTCGAACAGTATACTTTGCATTCCTGTATTATGAACAAGCTTGTACATTTTATTTAATGATAAACAGGTTTAATGACTCTTTTTAGCTTTTTTTGCCACCTTTCTCTTTTCTCCTAGCCGAATACAAAAACCATCCTCAGCTGACAACTGGCCACAGACACTGCCTCGTGACAGGTAACTGGAGCATTCTAAGGAATTGTTTCTCGTTGTAGTTTTTCAACACTTTTTACAACATCTATTACTAATTGACTGACTTTTTCAGTTTGTATGGTGATGAACAAAGAACCCACTGAAAGTGTTTGCTTCTGTGTTTGCTTGGGGTTGACCTGGGGACCAGGGCACCCATTGCTTTTCCTTTTCCAAAAGCCCACAGTGTTGTTTCAAAAGACAATAAGAAATCTAAGCTCTTTGGCATAAAAATGATTTCTTCCCTACCTGATGCTGCAAAAACTTCATCTTTGTCAACAGTATCTCACGAGTATTGAATTCTTATTATGCTTTTTAGATGTCAAGGAAGATCACCTACAGCCAGATTGCCCTTCCAAGCAAAATTTAGCACAATGTATGGTGTACGATGTATGGCTCCATATGATATCCTCAGGTCACCTAAAAGGCAAAACTGGCAGCAAAAATTGTCCCAGACCCCTTCTCATGCCAATCAGAGCAATATTAAATTTAGAAATGCTAGAGCAGATAAACTGCTCGAATTGACTCCTGACCTGCAGACTCCCCATACCGTGTTCAGATATAAGACCCTCCTCTCTGCCTTTCCCCCTGCTGACTGCTGGGCTCAGATCACGAATTCCGTAGCCCCAGTACCTGAACAAATTTCAGACAGTAAATGTAGCTGTCACAGTGTCGTGCCTCAAAACAAGAAAGTCTGTGATAAAGGCAGAAGTAAGCCTAAGTCTCCGGTGTTTTCAATAATTTTGCCATAAAACCTGTTTGTTTTTTTCCCCGATCTCCAATTCTTTCTCCATTTCTATCCAACCAGAAGACGACCACCGCTAGTGGTGGTGCTCAGATCAGATTTTCCGGGGCTCCCAAGCCGCACGTCAGCGTGGCGCGTTCGGCCGAGCAACGCTGACCCAGCTTGTTAATCACCGCCGCCTCTGGACCACGTCTCTGCAGAGGGCGAACATCATTATGTGCAATAGGCCGACAAAAACATTATGGCAGTTAAGATTGCATAATGAGGGTGAACTGGAGCTTAAGTCATGTGGCTTTCCTCCAAATGCTAAAAATTAAAATAAATGTTTGGTCGAACAGGAAGAAAGCTATACCTAGGAAGCCACCGCTTTATTCTCTTTTTAATTTTCCTGACATCATTAGAGAGACATTGTTTCCCAGTTTTATTTTTCCTGCTGCAGGATTGCATATCTCCCAGCCTATTTAATTTTGATTCCTCTGACCACACTTCATTTTTGGTTCAGCAGGGCTGGAGTCCATAGTACCACCAGAGTGCCCCGGCCCTCCAGCTGTGCACACCTGAAAGCCTTGCAAGTGAAATGATGAAGGATATTCATTTTCACATTTCTTTTTCCTACCTGTTCCACGCCTGTGCGTACTTAGTCATATTAATATTTTTATACTTGCTGTAAAAAATGTCTGGTTCAGAGAAGCAAGGGAACTCAAATCAGAATTTAGAAAAATGAAGTCACCAACAAGCTCATTTTGACCCTGAACATACGAAGGAGTCGTTGGCTATCCAACAGCCATCAGGGCACATTTCCTGGGAAGCCCACCGAGGAGCAGGCTGATGGAGCCGACCTCACACGGCCCGATCTAACGAGGTGTGCTGCATGTGCCCGGCTGCGGGTCGGGGCTGCCAGGCGGACGGAGTACACAGCCAGGAGGGAGGAAACGGGCTAAAACAGAGAGGCTTTGAGAGCAGGCAGGGTGCTGGCAGCTCCTGCAGGTCTGCAACTCTGGCAGGGCGCTCCTGCTCCTGCTCCTGCTCCCACTCTTGTTCCTACTCCCGCTCCTGCTCCCGCTTCTGTTCCTGCTCTGCCATTATCCAGGTGCAGGTGCCTGTCACAAACATCCCACAAGGAAAACGGGAAAGAACTAAGAAAGCAGGAGAGGAGCTTACTTCTTCAAAACAGAAGAGGAAATCATTGTTTCCAGGATTCGCAGAGTGTCTTTTAGGAACATTGGAACAGTACTCGCATCAAAGCATCCTGGTGTTCAGAACAGGTGGCATACAAAGCCTTTTTCCTCTGTAATTTCCTTATGAAAGCCGCATTATTTATCTTTCAAACTCATGTGAAAATTACAAAAAGAAAATAAAACAAGTAGGAAACGTGTTTATAGGAAGAGTTACAGTCCTGAGGAATATTCTCCAAGGGAAATGAATGTTTAATTACACATACAAGCAGTGCTTACCCAGTCGAGAGACTCTTCTCAAGTCCTGACGGCTGTTTCCTGGCATGCATTGCTTTGGAGGACCCGTAAGTGACTTGTTTGCTCGGGTAACACACGCTTCCACAGCACGCTGCGGAGGTAACAGCACACGGAGAGGTGAGGTAATAGCTAAAGTCCTGCAATAGGCGCTGCTGTACGGTAACTTCCATAGCATCTTTCAGTTTCTCATCGAAGACAGGAATAAATTAAATCAAATTGCACAGGGATGCTTTATCTGCATTCAGCACTACTGCTGTTGATGCTGATCATGTGGAAAACTTGTGATTGTTGGTTTTTTTTTTTTTCAGGTTGTCTGTGAATGCATCTAACAGAAACAATGAAAGGAATCGACGAAATATCTAACGGTTTTGTAAACTCAAGAATGGAATTAGCAAATTTGTTAACGAAAACTTATTTGGGTACAGAAATGTCCCCGTTAGAGTGAGTGCTCTTTATTCAACCTTTCAATGTCAGTTATCATTTTTAGAACAGCTTGACCTGGAAGCATACAGTTAAAATTGTGGTGACTGTTAATGACAGTTTTATTGGACACTATGCTTATAGTTCACATTTTGAGGTCTGTATGTAATTGATCTTTCTACCCTACATGAGAAACACTGCAATAAGTTGGTTGCAGCACCACATTATAGATATAGAGAAATAATAATGATGTCACCTTGAGATTCAAAGATCGTGGAATAGTAATAGTCTCCTAGCTCATTCTCCCAACTGTGATGACCTCTCCAGTACTAAATCTTAACAGTCTCAGCATTATTTTTGAATTATTCATGCTAGCCTTTTCCCTCACTACAAAATCAAGGAAAATGAATGCATCATGCTCTGTCAGCTCCACAGGTATTTTGGTAAAAATATAAAATGTTATTTGGTTTCAAAAAAATGTGTGCAGCAATACAGGTCACTTGCTAGCCTGAACAAAAACAAAAATTCATATGCAGAAGACATGGGACACATTCATTGTAAGTCTGAATGAGGCGTTTGGAATCACTGGAAGTTCTGAAACCTGCATTTTGATTAATTGCATCTTCATCTGTAGAAATAAAATAAGAATTAAACAAGCATCAATACACACAAACCATTTTTCAGTTGCTTTGACAGTGCAACATTGCCATTATTTCAGGGATTGAGCAGGATGACAAAACGCAGAGAATTACAGATTAGGAACAGAGAAACGCTTTTTTAACACTGTATTTGCAACTGAAATTAGTGGAGATGCTCGAGCCAAGCAGTGAAGGAAGCAGAGATTTCTTGAATTGCACACCACCGAACTGCAGCTGCACTGAAGACAACTAGTCTGTTCTTAAAGGCAGCACGTTGATAACTCTTCTAGATTATCAAACCTGGATAATAAGAGAGAGCTACAGTTTTATTCCAGTGATGGATCTCATAAAAAGTGCACATGGGAATAAAATAAAATGCATGTAAATGTAAACTCAAGCAGGTATCCTGATTCATCTGTAGCTGGTGACCTTTAAGTTCATGATGAAAAACAAATGTCAAGCTTTCAAAAGACAGGAGTATCCCTGGCTTTGCTGGGGATTTTGTATGCTATCGCACAGACTGTATTAATTTAGTCTGGCATCAATAACCTTGAAATCAGGATTTTGCACTAAAAATCTAGTTTTATGTTTATTCAGAAAGCAAAGATAAAAGGCGACTTTATTTTAAGGGACCCTCCAGTGGCTACAGGGCAAACGTAATGTAACATTACTGATTTTGCCTACCTTGCTATTCAATGCCAGCTCCCATGGCAACAGATTTTATATGAATACAAAGAGTGTGATGAAGATCTCCCTTTATTTTGCACAGAGTTTAATTATGGAAAAGTCTCCCGACTGTGGAGTTATCCGGCATTCCTGACAGAGAAAGCGCTCCCGGAAAGCCCTGCTCAGAACGAGCCGCAGGTCCCCGAGGCTGACCAGAGAAGAAGGGAAGGACCTCGTTTGTCTACTTTTGAAAACAGCAAAGATGTTGGGTGTTTATACCGACACAATAGTTTTAAACAGATTAACAGGGGAATATCGCATAATTGCTGAAGAAACAGCATATGATCAATTAATTACTTCTCTAACAAAAAAATTCCTTTATGCTACCGTTCTCTCCTCAATTAGTTGATAAGCTGAAAGACAGTCACTGAACATTTCACCTAAACACAGAAAGAAGAATACACCATTTTAATTTTTTTCTCCTTTTTTTTTCTCCTTTTTTTTTTTTTTTTGGAGCTATGCTGAAAGACTTACCAGTTTCCTCTATATCCTCTTTGTTCCAGCTTATAAAGGAACGCTCTTACTGTGATGAATTTCATGCCACATTTTTAAAGAAATGAAAAACCACCCACATGTCAAAAAGAACAACAAAAGCATTAAAAAAAATCACTGGTTTTAATCTAATTGAACATCAGCCAGGACTGTCCCTGCTGCAATTGTGGTGCTGTTAACACGCATAGCAAAGTGTCCCAGCAGGTGAAAAAAAAATATTACAGACCGACGGGTAGTCACAGTTACATCTAGCGATAGCAAGAAATTGAAGACAATTAGGAAGCACACCTTCCCTCCATGCAGCAACTTTGTCACTGCAAACTAAGTCAATTACAATTACAAATAACCTATGTTTTTTCCTCTTAGCCTATAATTCATGCATATTGAAATCAAAGAAAGCTTTGCCATTGACTTCACTGAGAAAGAGATTATTCCCTTAGTTTGGCTATTTACATTAATTTTCTACTAAAAATATCAGGTTTAGATCACTTTATAATAGTAGCTACTAGATTTCTATCTTTCACTTGGCACAAAGCTATTCCATATTTAAACATTATGCCAAAAGTATATTCTACAGTTTAGGTGCTTGGTGCTTTGCATTTGGTGCTTGGCTAAAAGTAGCTTCCACACTGCAGGAACGAGCCATGCCTTTCTGTCCTTGTCGTTAAATTCTTTGATGCACGGACACGCAATATCTTTTGAAACTGTGCAGGGTCGTCCCGTTACAATGGTGGAGTCATTCCACCCGTGCGTTGGATTTTCCTTTTCTGATGGCCCATGGACATGAAAGAGAATCTTATCTGCCTGCAAGCGCAAACACCGAGTTGGGTCCAACGAGAGCCGTCCAAAGATACCACCAGGGCTCCCCTCCGACAAAGGACGCTGTCAGGAGGCGAGAGCCAGCTCCATCCCGGGAGCAGGAGCACTGGTGGCAATGGCTCCATGACCTGACAGCACTTTTCATCTCTGACTTTGGTTATATGATAGCCCGAGTTTATGGCCTCGGTGATCAGAGGGGATTTCAAAGCAGAGTTTCCTACTGAACAGTGACAAATGACATGCAACCTGGAAAAATTCAACAGAATATATCTAGGAAAAAATAATCTTAAACAAAGGTACTCAGTGGCAAAAGGAAATCTGGACAGAAGTAAAAGCAAAAGGAATGTAATAGTGATAATAACGGATTGCATACGAGTCCTTGCTGAAACACTTGCAAAAGTTTTCAGAATTGCTCGTGGACTTGCAAAGATGCAGCAGACACCGTGCCACACCAGGGGAGGCTGGCTAGGTCTCACTGCCAGGCTGCACGCCAGCCCGAGCACCTTTACTCACAAGTCACTGCCATTCACCGAATTCCCAGCTTCAAATCCTCATGGCTGGTAGGAGCACGTGCATCAAAATTTAGAAAAATTCAGCTCCTCGCTCTTGGATGTTAATCTGAAAAATGGTTTTGTAGCATGTTTATCAGCTCTTTTTAAATTCCTTTCCCTTTAGTTCCATCAGTATCTATTTTAAGCTCTTGATATAAAACCTGATGAATATTTGTGGCTAATTCCTGTACCTCTGCTTAGTCTTGTAAGCCCAGAGGAAAATACAGCAGTAGGCCTAGATTCCCATTGTTAGCCTCCAACTTTTACTCTAACACTGAACTTCCACTGATTTGTTAACATAAAGACATATAACTGTCATTATGGATGTGATCCATAGTAACTCCGCTGGTTAAATATCCTGTTAATTTTTCTTAATACATTTATCTCTTCCAAGATGTGATTGTTCTTATTCTTCTTTTTGCATGGGTGCATATATTTATTTGTACACATGCAATGCCTAAAAAATTTTAAAAGCACTTCATTCAAAATAAAAAAGAACACATAGAAATACATTTAGGGGTGCATTCTCTTCTTTGAAAAAAAAAAAAAAAGGTGAATTCTTGGTTCCAGTGAAGTCAATGTTAAGTCATACCAACGACTCTCAAGACTGCAACATAATATTTTGTGTCATTCTGCAAATTCTGTCTGCATTTTTCTGCTACCCTCTATTTGCCATTACTGCTTTTCAGATTTTGTTGTGATTTGGGTCTTTTGTCCACTGCAATGAGACAAGATTTTGGATTATTCCATTCATAAAATTAGATATTTTCAAGTGAAGTTGCATTTTGTTCTTCTGTACCTATACTTCTAAAGTGAGTAGAGCCTGGGATTTTTCTTAATGTAGAATATATTATTTTATATGAGGCACAGTGATGATTTTATTCTAGCATAAATGTCATTCCCACATAGTAATTTCATTTGGACTAGTAGAAGTGACTTTTTTTAGGCGTTTGCACCTAATATTAATGTTAAAATTTAGAATATTTCATGGAAGGATAATGACAGAGCCAATTAACTGGCACTGCAGGATTTACTAGTTTCCATTGGAAATACAAGGTCCCTCCTACTGTTGCCATACAGCTAGCTAACGTTTTAGAACAAAATAATGTGTTTTTTTTTTATTATTTTTAATTTATTATTATTATTTGAAAATGTCTACAAATATGCATGAGAAAGTGAAGAAACATGACCATTTCCCTTTAACTATTTACCTACACACACTGTCAGATAAATGCCACTCAGTATCTGAGGTCAGCTTAGTTTTGAATAGAGCTCCGCATTCCTGAACTCCTTCCCAAATCTTGGGAAGGCAAAGAGAGGAAAACAAATAGCAGATGTGGGAATTGGGAAAAGGAAATGGTCATTTTTCCAGCGTGGGTCATGGAGAATAGATTAGTAAGTCCAGGATAGTTTAAACATGCTGGCACAAGCAATAGATGCTGGCCTTTGCCCAGTACAAACAGTGCCAAATTCGTGAGAGTATGGAGCTTTGTGCATGAGGCTGATCACATGCTGCCAATTTCGAGTGGTTATCCACATGCCATTTAAATGCCCTTGGCTTTCGTCCACATGACTTCAACGTTTCCTGATTGCACGTCGGGGCTGCTGCAGCAGCAGCCCCGGCTCCTGGGCAGGGCTCGGAGTCGCTCCCAACGCCGCCAGGGGAGCCGCACGGAGCAAACGGGCCCTGCTGCGAACACGCACGCTTCTAGCACGAAGGTGCAATTCTAGGATTGCAGCCAGAATCGTCCTCTTCATCCTTATGGGCAGCACAAGTCATAGGCTGATGGCATGAAACCCGGTTCGGGAGAGCAAGGGCATGCTGGAAAGCACCGGGTGAATTCCGGGTAGAGACCTGATTTCATTTGTATGCTTTATTGATACGGTAGCATGTGATGCCACTTTAGCTTGTGATAAATCTAGGGGGTAATAATTTAGTTCAGTAACTGTGAACCGAACAGGAATAGTAATTACTCCACAGTACCCTCTCGGACTGGTGCAATATTAGAGCCACTTTCCTAACGAGGGCAGACGAGGCTGGACTAACGCTCTGAAAGTGAAAATACAGCTTTGGACACTGGAAAAGTGGGGTAGTTCCAGTGGAAGCAGAGACCACCCAGCCACCACACGACGAATGAGATGTCATCAATTGCATCCCACAGCTCAGGATGTTATTCTTGTGCAGTCCGCAATCAATTATGCCTGTACAAAACGACTACACTCACTTTTTTTGGGTCTCCGGGAAATCTTTGTTCAAATTGAAGATGGTTTTCTAACAGGCTCTGCTCTTTACCCAATTTTCCAGCTGAGTTGACTGAGGCACAGGCAGGTCAAAAGGCTTACCCAAGGTCAGGGAGTGAATCAATGAGTTAGGTCAGATTAGATCTCAGCCTGTTCTTAGCTTTTCATCCTTTACTGTTACTGCCAGATCACCATTAGAACCAGGTTAACAAAAATGTCATGGATGTGCTTTATAAATATATATTTTTAAACTTGTTATCCCAATAAGAATTAAGTTCTTTAGATAGCACACTGTACACGATTAGGTTTCAAGAGGTTAGGCCTTTACTGCAAGGAATTCAATATACAGTACAATGTAAAATTACCAGCAGGAGAAATATTTTTACTACTGTACAAAAATAATAAAAATGCGGAAAAGTAAAATTTAAGGATCAAATACTGAAGTTTTCACTCGGTTGAAGGTCTGCCTGACTTTAATTGTATTTTGCCTTGGGAAAAGGCTTCAGATCTGGCCATAAATTAGTATGCTGATTCCATGGCATGAATGGTGTTTTATTTACTTATTCCCTGAAATGTGCTGTAGAATTCAAACAGCAGTCAAACTAAAAAGGATCACTCATCCAAATCTGAAGGAACTATGGTATTTTGAGAATAACGTTGGGCTACCTTTTCCAACCAACCACCATATCATATGAATTGACCAAAAAAGCCCATTTCCCCTCATGGGACTGGTGTGTTTCTGGAGGTAAGGCACAGAGAGGCACCCAAAGCACTGGATTTTCAGATAAATTTCTTCCCCAGGAGGGCTGTGGAGCAGAGGGAGAGGTTCCCCATGGAGCCTGTCCCCATCCTTGGAGTCTTCAGGCCCAGGCAGGATGAAGGCTGACTCTGGAGATGGGCCTGCCTGGGGCAGGGGGTGGACCACAAACCCCTTCCAGTCCAGCCTGGATTATTTGACGGCATTATAGCATAACTGTATGTTCTTCTCTTCCAGGCAATCTTTTAAGACCACCACAGGGAGAATTTGTGTAGCCCCCAGCTACGCCTCCGTGCTGTGAGCTCCTCCCTCGCCAGGTCCCCAGGCACATGACGATGTGGTGCAGGGAAAGAGAAATACAATTTTTTTCACAGCAATTATAACATAAATAAAACAAGTTCATAGAATTATGTTCTGTTTTCTACATTCACCTTTATGCTAGTAAAACAGAGACTTCTTGTTCTGGGCTTTTTGCCTTACAGGCAACGGGAAAAGATTTCTCTGGAAAGTCTTGTCAGGATTTTTATTTACCCAGTTCTAGGGTTCTGACGGGCTCAATCACAGATGCTCCTGGAACTCTTGGCAAGGTCCAGCAATAAGGAAACTGCATCTCATCAGTTCTCATCTGCAGATCAAAGCAATTCAGTGGCAACATGAAAAGGCTGTATTTAAAAACTGACAGGATACCCTTAAAAAAATTAAAAGAATTACCTTTAAGGTTCTGGGAAGATCGCATTCGGAGTCTCAAGGAAAATAAAACAACATCTAAAAGGCAGTATTAAAAATATCCTTAGACTCAGGAGAAGCATTTGTATTTATCCAGTGTTGAAAAAATATACTAATCTAAATGTTCTCTACTCCATGTTCCATTTTGGTATAGAACTATTTAACCATTATACTGCGTTAAGTTATGCTGATTTTCCTCTGGCACTTCTATGAAGGCCAGTTAAAGCTAAGAGCAACCAACAAATGGCAGGGATTTGAAGGAGGCCGCCTGAGAGCAGAACAAAACGTAGGAACTTTTATCAAGATTTGCAAGTATAGGACAAAGAGCAGTTGTTCATTGGCTCCTTCTGATTCTTGGTACCTTATAGTGTTATTAGAAATATAAATGTTACCTCTCTTTTGACTAGCACACCTCCTTCCCTGTTCCTCGGGCTTGCTCTGGAGTTGCCTTTGCCTCCGTCTCATTTTTGTCAGAAGTGGGAGCACAACGCGGTATCAGCATATGCCTGACCTTTTCAGGGTGTGCGCTTTTACCTTTACCATCCAGGGACTTGCTTATGCTTGAAATCTGCTGCAGGTTAACTTGAATTACTTCATGCTAAGGTGCTTAATGTCACACCCTTTTCTCTTCTCCTGTTGCAGGTCAGCTGGCACTTTAATGGGCACTGTTAAGCCAACTTGGGAAGCTGAACACGGAATCACAGAATTGTAGGGGTTGGAAGGGACCTCCAGAGATCATCGGGTCCAACCCCCCTGCCAAAGCAGGTTCCCTAGAGCAGGTTGCCCAGGTAGGCGTCCAGACAGGCCTTGAATATCTCCAGAGAAGGAGACTCCACAACCTCCCTGGGCAGCCTGTTCCAGTGCTCCGTCAGTGAAAACTCAGTGCTCACCGTGAAGAAGTTCTTTCTCATATTGGTGCAGAACTTCCTGTGCTCCATTTTGTGGCCATTGCCCCTTGTCCTGTCCCCACAGACCACTGAAAAGAGGTTGGCCAAATCCCTCTGTCTCCCACACTTAAGATATTTGTAAACATCCATAAGATCCCCTCTCAGTCTTCTTTTCTCAAGGCTGAACAGGCCCAGGTCTCTCAGCCTCTCCTCATAGGGGAGATGCTCTAGGCCCCATATCATCTTTGTGGTCCTCTGCTGGACTCTTTCCAGGAGATCCCTGTCTTTTTTGCACCGGGGAGCCCAGAACTGGACTCAGTACTCCAGCTGAGGCCTGACCAGGGCAGAGCAGAGGGGGACAATCACCTCCCCTGACCTGCTGGCCACGCTCCTTTTTATGCACACCAGGATCCCATTGGCCCTGTTGGCCACCAGGGCACACTGCTGGCTCATGGTCAACCTGTCATCCACCAGGACCCCCAGCTCATTCTCCACAGAGCTGCTCTCCACGAACAGCTTTGCCCATCTCGGTGTAGCCATGGAAGCACCCCATGTCAGCGCCACATCAGTCGGCACGGCACACGGCTCGGTGGCCGGGGAGCAGCCTCTGTGCTCCCCTCATCCGTCAGCAGATGCCTTTGAACTACAACAGGAGGGTGGGCATTTGCACTACAACAGGAGGTGGACTACAGCAGGAGGTGTACTACAACAGGAGGTGTACTACAGCAGGAGGTGTACTACAGCAGGAGGTGTACTACAGCCGGAGGTGTACAAGAGGAGGTGGCGCGGCCCCACACATGCTCACTGGGCACCAAGGCAGGGCCGGAGGCAGGGCTCGCAGGCACTTAAAAGGAAAAAGAGGATAAACATTTTCACACCCTCCTTTAGATTACTGGAGAATCCTATTTACCTAACAGAGTACATTATATTTTTATACGAATGTTAACAAAAGATGCAAGAATTAAAGGCAGTGCCCTAATTTAGCACTCAAGTGGCACATCAGTGGAGCTTTTTCCTGTGGCTGAATCGGGTTCCTGCTTCTAGCCGGTAGTGCTGCTCGGCAGAGCTGCCCATCTTCCTGCCTTCCCCTTTGCCTTTCTGGTCCCTCAGAGAAACACCCTTTAAATAGGCGTTCTTAATGGAGGTATGTACGGAGCTACTAGCCTGTCTTTTCTAACCTGCCTGACTACCAGTAGTTCATTTACAACCCTAACTAGGATTATTAACCACTTCTTCGACTTGTCAAAACAGCAATTCTTTGTCCCTCTCCTTTCACTCCAAAACCAAATTTGGGACATCTTATTTTTGCTAAAATGGATACTGCATTTGGACAACAAATTCATTGGTCTCCAGCTCCTTTCTCAATAAGATAATTAGAAGCAGGACTGAACACTAACTACAGAACTGTGCAAAATATGTTGGAAAAGAGGATGCTCAAGAAAGGTAAAAAACATAGAAAAAGAAGGCAGCAAAGAGTGATCAGGGGAATAGAGAAAAAGACAGGGACAGAGTCTCACAAGCATAACTGCTAGAACACTGTAGCAGCAAACAACTCTCCTGCAGAACTTACTGCCGCTGGATCGCATCCATTTCCTAGCAAGTACTTCTGCACTCTGAAACCATTTTCAAAGCAGTATTTCCCAGAAAGAGATCATTTTCCCAACACTCAGGGAGACTAGACAAAAAAGAAAATCAGTACCATTCTCTTTTCTGCCTCTTCAGCAAAGAAAAATATTCTGTCACATGATAGTTCATTATACAGCTAGCATCTACCACGTACATAAGTTCACAACATGTTAATACCAAAATGACCTGCATGTGATTTTTTTGTTTGTTTATGGCCTTCCTGGATTTTGCATGGCACTCAGTATGCTCATAGATTTGACTACTCAAAATCCAAGGATGAATATCATTTTGCTCTCACAGGTCCCTGTTGTTGCTGACACATCTGCATCTTCCTTTTCTTGCACCATATTGCTACCCCGAAGTTCATGATTTTGTAGGAGAGGAAAAAAAAAAAAAAGGCAAAAAAAAAAAAGCCTTTTTAATCTGGGAACAGCAATTCATCTTCATAAAATTGATCTTTTATGATCTAATGACATGACATCAAGCTCAGTGAGATCAGTGAGAGTCTTCTTATCAGCTTCAAAACACATTTTATGTAGCCAGTGATTTTCTCTGAAGAAAACCGTGACTCCTCAAGCTCCATATGCATGACTATTCCCGTGTTAACCACCAGGACAGTGGCCACTGTTCACCCGGCCATACCGCACCTACCTACCCACAGGATTCATCAGCAACGACTCTTACTTTCTGGGTTGGGACTGAGCAGTTTCATCAGCACGAGACACCACGGCTCGGACCCCATGCTGGGTCACCAGTCACCCTGGCAAGAGAGGTTCAAGGGTCTGACTCTGCAGCCTCCTAGAGGGCTCTTTTCTTTCCCTCCGCTGCCCAAGTACACAAATGCTTGCCATCAGGTTTGCATGAAAGCACAAGGACAACGTGAAAATGCAAGTGAGCAACAAGTACAACTGGTCTGTGCTGCGTGCCTATTTTTCTGCTGTGTGTCCATTTCCGTTGTGTTGATTGCACTGCTGCCATTCATTTCTGCTACACCAACGTTAACACATACAGGTGATCCAGGGGAACCGGATCCCTCTAATGCAGACTCTCTCCATAACAAAACAGGCACATTTCTACCTGTAGCGAGTAATTCAATATTAACATTTTTGACTGCTCTTCAGCAGCTGCGTGATGAGGTTTGCTAGCACTCTGAAGATTACACAAGGCTAGAGTTATACACACAGTTTATAAAATCACACAGAAGTCATGCATTTTACATAGACAGACTCCCTAAAGTGTCACACCGTATTTTAGCATCTGAACTTGCTGTGATTCAGTAAAAGAATCCTGCTGCTCTGCAATGGATCTTAGGCTCTGCAACCTCCTACACATGCATATATCATCATTGACTTCCAAAAGAGTATTGTTGGCTTGAGGGACAGAGGTGTACCTCCTATAATGGTATATACTACATTCTGCAGCAACCTTTCTTCTCATATTTCAGAGTTGAAAAAGGCCTGTCAAAAAGGGGCTATTATGAAAGGGAATTTGAAGACATTCATAAACATCTAGACAGAAAATTGCATTTTCAATATGAGAACCTCAATAGTTAAGGCTACATTTGGGAGATCACTATGGCCCTCTTATTTTCTGCTTACGCTGTCAAAGTTTGAATTCATGTTGGGTTTTTGAGCAATTCAAACAAAGGATACTTTCATAAACATCCATTTCATAAACTACAGCATATCTAATTCTTTGGGTTCTGAAGGCTGAGCTGAATGTAGTGTTTGTAGTCTACTGAGAATATGTCTGGAAAACATAAAACAATCTACTAGGTAAGTTACAAAGCTGTTGACATAGGGAATGAAAATGGAAATTCTGTAGTAGTCTCCTACATCCACAGTTTTACACTATACTTTGCCTGATGTTAGTTGATTGGTGCAGTATATCTTGATGTTAGTATCCCATTTCAGAAATGTTCTGACATTATCTATTTGGCAGTTTGAAAAATAGTATCAAACTCCCAATGCATTTGAGCGCACGTTTCAACACAGCAATCATAATATCCATTTCCATTGATGCAAGAGGCAAGTTAGTACCACCTTCAAGTGGATTCATTTCTAAGACTACACTTCATGATTCTACAAAACACACACACAACCCTACACATGCAGACAGAGCTTGGCTAGAAAGACCAAAAGGAATTAACATGATTTAATTTCCCGTGCCTCCCGGTAAACACACGGGTTCATTTGGGAGCAAGTCTGCCCCTACAAAGTAATTGATGCAGCGAGTTCTGTGAACGCAATGGCACAGATAATTGTTGGCAACCTCCCCTACCCATGGCATAGGAAGGAATGTGAGGAGGAATTTTCATTCAAGGCAAAATTATTAAGAATGTTTTTCAAAATATTTATGATGATTGCAAAGATGGGCGTATCTCTAAGCGGGCTACAATAACCCGATCACTTGAAGGATGTGTTCTATTGCAAATATGTTTAGTATGTCAATAGGAAAAAAATACATGCTGTAAATTCTGCTGTAATAATTATTGGAAATGCTTGAGCCTCGCTGGAATTTGGCAATAGCTGCAAAAGCTCCATTAAATATAGGACTCCAGGCACACTTAATTTAACAGGAGATTTATCAGTGGCCTTATTGACCAAAAATTCCTCTTATTTAACATTTATAAGCCTTTTTACCACACAAATTTCTCCGCAGCATAACAGATAAAAGTTTTACTGGTTAGCTTCACCAATACTGTCAAAGCATTTTCCAGCAAATTCTGGAATAAGGCAGCCAGGAGATACCTAAACCAACTGAAGTAGGGCATATGAAACACCATAACTTTTTATGGTTTTGCCCTAAAGAAAATGAAGCCAATCTCTGCTAATATCCCTTTCATTTACACGGTTTGCTACTAGATTTCCCTAAAGGCATTAGTGGCTGGCAAACAACTCCCAGCACCTTGATTACAGGAAATCATATTTTTCCCAATGCCAAGCTTCTTCATAAGCACTGAAAATGGTTTGCCTACTAAAATACATTTTCTTAACTTACCAGTAATTCTATACGTCAAGCCACCCAATTTCCTTCCTCTCCCAGAGCAGGAACCAGTTGTATTCCTGCTCAATATATCCGGACTTTTTGCTTACTTTTTGTGTTGTGGGGTTTTTGGGGTTTTGTTTTTTCTTTTTTCTTTTTTTTTTTCCTTTTGTTGTTGTTTGTTTTGCTGTTGGATGTGTTTTTTTGTTTGTTTGTTTTTGTTCGTTTGTTTTTTGTTTTTTTTTTTAGAGAAGGGTCTATGCTTTCACACTTAAAATATGCTTGGAGAATGTTTTGGGGGAACAGGGAGACAAAAAGCTGTCATAGCAGGGCTTACAAACTACTTCAAAGACTGGAAATTTAAAACCTAAAGATCTTTATCTGAACCCCCTCAAATTGCAGGAATTGTGGAGATACACTGCAAAGACACAGACACAGACTGTTCAATCTTTTTATTTTTATTTTTTGCAAAGAAAATACTCTTCTCTTATTAAAGTAGCAGGGTTCTTTAATGATCTCAGTTGCTATTGGGAATGATCTGCCATCAGCAATGATTCTTATAGGTCTCCGTATTTTGGTACAAAGAGGCCTTCAACTGTCCAATCTGCTCCTACCCAGACCGAAGAAAACCATACTTCTTCAGAACTACCCCTTTGCCCTCATTTCTTGCTCTCCCTGAAAAACATACAAATCATATCCCACATCATCAAAATTTGACTCCTTCTAGAGTTCCCAGAAACACTTGCACTCCCCCACACACACATTTGCTCCAGTGGCCCAGGCACACGCTTATCAGCATTTCACACCCATTAAAATCTAGGGACAAACTCCCATCATGTGCTGCAAACAAAAGTCTGGTGTAAGAGATTATTTCTATTACTAAAACCTATTCTGAAACCAGATTCAGCCTGCCTTTCACACACACACACACACCCCATCCCTCCCTCCCTCCCTCCCTCCTCCAGGCCCAATTAAAGCCCATAACGCGCCCAGACCAAACAGCTAGATCTGCGTTGACGTGAACTTTCCAGATTGAAATTTGCAGGACACATCCCTGCTGTTGAGAAAATGCAAGCGTCCTGGCAAACGAAATCACACAGTTTCTGGTTTCATTCAGACTTTATTTTTTTTCCTGGCGATTATAAATGTGAAAAGCAATACTTATTAACTTGCTCAAGTGAAATCATACAAGGTTACATTATTGCGCTTATTCACAGCTGAGGAGGTTCATGTAGGGAGGTCACGAGCACAGGAAGTGATCGAGGCCAGATTCTGACTCAGTAAGGCATATAGACACAAAGGCAGAAATATATTTTGCTTTTGCTCCAATCTGACAATTTTCTCTGGGGGGAAATTCAAGAACTGCAAGTGAGATCCAAATCATAGCGGTTTCCAATACCACATCTTCCCTGAGACTCCATCTGGTCCTGTCTCAGGCTAACAGGAGGGCAGTTACAGCTCCAGTGCCCGAGTCTCTCTCCCCCAGCAGATGTTGCAGAAGGTAGATGCTTCCAGAGGTTACTCCTCAACAAGGAATTTAATCCAGACAAAAACATTTATGAATTCACATCTCAAGGCCTTTAATAAAACCTCTTTTTTTTTTTAAAGGCCTCCATTCCATCCCATCGCATTCTGTGACCCTGAAGTTTTTACATTAGTCTAAGCTTTGTTTTCCCCTGACAACAAATCACGTTTTTTGTGCATTCATTGGGAACTCTAAGTTGTTTTAGCTTGGCATAAATATCACTCGGTACCTGAAAACACCATGTTAAGTGACCAATACCTTATAAGCAGCAAACTTAGTAACAAATAATGTAAATAATTGAAAGATAATGCCTTGAACAAAAAACAATGACATGGGACAAGATTTGAAAAGAATTTTAGAAATCCTTTACATTCTTGCAATATCAGTGTTGTGAAAATTTCCCCATTAGCTGTTGTGTTAGTGAACTAGACTGGATGTGGCAAAGAAAATTAACACCTAGTGGCCCTTGTAGATAATTGAATAAGGAAGTCTGAAAAGATACACCAACAGGAGGAACAGGCCTAAATGTATGAAAAAGGGGGGTTATAACTTCTGCTGACACTGATGTCGTTGACTATGATACATCTAATTAGAAATAGTCTTCTCAGTCTCTTTCCCATTAAAGGACAGACTGGGAAGGAATTCAAAAGTTCAGTGGTTGGAATTATAACAGCACTAATAATAAAGATTAAAATCTGGTCAGCAGAAGGCTTAGTGTAGATTTGAGTAACGTTCATAATTCTGGGTGCAGAGTGAAAACTGCTAAGGAATACTCGTTTTACCTCATTTGCTAACAGAAGAATATGACAATTAAGTCAAAACGCAGTAGTTTGAACCAGTGTACAGAAACATTTCTTTCTGTTGCAGACAAACAACTTGTGGATTCACTGCCAAAGCCCCAAATGCCTGGTTTTAAGAAAGTCTGGATATTCCACATTCCCTATTCTAACCTGTTATAATGTAAAGTAAAATCATATTAAAGATAATCAATTTCCATGCTTCAGGCAAAAAGGAGATCATCCTGGGAGAGGAGTTAGGAAAGATTTATACATATTTTTTGAAGGTTTCCACTTACAGTAAAGTTTTGGGAACCAGCCACTTTTGAGAAAAGCATAACAGCACAGACAGATTTCATTCACTTCAGTCCTGTTTCCCTTTAATCTGGCATGCTAAGATTTTCAAAGTAAAATAAGTTCATTTTTAAGAGAGAAAATACCAGACTGAAATTTCCAAAGCACTTCAAATTGTAAACAGTCACTAATACTTGGGGGGAATTAATGAACCTCAAACTCAGTCAATCGGAACTACTCCAGATATGCCACTTTCCCTTTTCTCCTGCCACTCAGGACTCACAGGGCAGGTGGAAGCACAATCTGACGCTCTCCACCTGAACTAATCCCAGGTAGAAGTGGAGAGGAGCATATGTCAAGGACACAATTTCACGCATTAAGCAGCTATATATGCCTCCCCATTATGGCTCAGATACACACAGCTCTGAGCAGGGGCAAAAAGGAGTTCAGGGCTCCTTGTACCTCCTATGTGGATGTGCCTGAGAATCTCCTGCATGTTTTAAGATTGCATAAATCTGTAAGCATTTAATTATATAATGAAATAATGTATTCACAGTCTACTGGGAAAGCAGTCCTTTGGGGAATTCAGTACTAATTAAGGTTTCTTTTTAAGAAGCCCTGTTGTCAGCACTAACACCTGCCATGGCCAGGCTGGTCAGCAGGTTGCTCCTTCTCAACTGGAACAGTCCAGACTGACCTAAAAGCTTATCTTCTGTTTGTATGTTGAAGGAAGAAAAGACAGACGGAGAACTGATGATCATTATGGAAAGGGGGATTGCTGAAATTGGCTTTCAGAGCAGTTGGTTTACAAACAATTTTTTATTTTTATTTTTATTTTTTTTTGCCACATAGTAGATCTACTTCTTATTGCAGAAATCTCCATATTCCTCTTTAATCACATCATGATACTGGATTTCAAAATGTCTGGGGAAAAAAAAAAAGAAAGAAAAAAAAAGGATCAGGGTTTAAGAAATTTGATATTTACATTCTAAAATAATAACTATCTCTAGGGTATCCCATCCAGTCCACAGCTTACTGATGTGAAGAGATCTTTCATCTAGAGATGAGATCATCTTCACCTAAGCCATTGCACTTGTATGGGGCACACAATGCCAGTACCTTTCAATTCACTGTTAATCCGGGCTTCATTAAAGCTACTGGAAAGCTTTATTTTCTCTTGTCAGCATACAGCATCAGGTACGTAATAACTTTGAATAATCTGTTCACTAACTGCCACTGTAAAGGTAACAGAAATTAATTATGAATGCATAAAAAAATCAGAAAATATGAACCAGAAGTCTCTAATTGCTTGTAACTTATTACAAACATGGAATACCTTTTCCTATATTTCTCCTTTCTTACAATATTGTTTCTTTGTCGCTTAAAGGACATTGCATTGATGAACTGCTCATATGGAAAGATTTGAATTTATTTTTCTTTATATTAATTCTAATTTATAGATCACACAGATTCACAAATCACTTCTATCTTGTTCTAAACTGATATGTCTGTGAGTTACAATTAGCAGGACGGTGTGGAAGCACCGTACATTTTTACTATCTGAGATCAATTTCTGCAGTGATTATTGGACGATGCCTTGCTTATGAAGATGGCAAAGAAAGTAAAGCGGGGTGGCAAACATTCCTTGCTTATATTTCCTTGAGAGACTGAGGTTAGACCAGAAAACAAAAGGGAAAACTAGGTACCACATTAAAAATAGTACTACTAAAAAAAGGAGTATCTTTGTACTATGGCACACTGGTGTCATTCGTTGCTCTTTTTTAAGTCTGCACCAAGTGCAACAATTCCAAAGGTATTTTCAATTGCTCTGTGGAAACTTCTGCATTTTGGACCAAATTTTGTAATTTGTTAGAATCAGATTTAACACATATGTGCTCACTCAATGTCATTTTTATTCGCAGTGTTCATTTCCTATGAAAAATAGATTTCCAGGATTCTGTGATGAGTTTTTAAATTTCTCCTGATATTTCCCAATTGGATCCCTCCATTTTTGTGATAACTTCTGAGTCATACAATACCACCGTAAAATGTTTTGCTGATATAACTCAGATTAAGATTCAGACAGTGGAAGATCCTCTAGCTTGAAAATTAAAGGTTTCTTGTTGCAAACATGCCTAGCACCTTTTCTCCTGTATTTTGTGTGTGTGTACAACCTCAAATAAACCTCGATCTACAGTCTACATTCCTCCTCCCTGTCTCCTCTTTTAGAGATTGGATTTGCCAATCCAAGACAAATAAATTGGCAAACTTGCTTTTAGTTCATTGTCCCTGCCTTGCCCCTAACTTTGCGAATGAGTTGAAATGTTGATGCTGTCAGCCGTTGCCCGTTATCCTTCGTCACCCTGCTCCTAAGCACTAGCAAAGGACTGATTCGGGTGATTCTTTAGCACCGTGCACTTGTGAGACACGTCGGTTATGAGGCCTGCGTTTTTGCTTCCGGACTCGGCAGATTTCTGTCAGCAGTCGCCCACAAAGAGCTGAGGCGCACCGGCACCTCTCGGCCCGGCTGCTGCCCGCAGGCCGTGGTTTTGCCGCGGACATCCGCGGGCTTCCTCAGCCCCTCTCGGAGCAGCAGCACCGCGGCCTCGGCCAGGGCCCGGCGGGGCTCCCCCGGGGCTCCCCCTGCCCCCGGGCCGGGCCTTGCCGCGCCTCCCGCCCGTCTCCTTCCCGCTGCGGGAGCTGCCGGGGCCGTCCTGCCTCACCCCGAGGCCCCCGGCCCGGGCAGCTCCGCCCCGGTTTCACGGCGCCTGCCCGGCCTCGGCCTGACGGGAAGAGGCGCCGCGCTCCGCCGTCCTCCCTTCTCCTCTTCCTCCTCCTCCTCCCTGCGGCAGGTGCGCGGGCGGCCGGGCAGCCGCGGGCCCTGCGGGGCGGCTCGGGGCGGAGGAAGCAGCCGCGGGCTCATGGCGGCGGGCAGCGGGACGGGGCCGGGCACGGGGCTGCGGGGCCGGGGCCGCTCCCCCCGCGGCGGGGCCGGGTCCCCCACGGGGCTTGGCCGCGGCCGGCCTGGGGAGCTGCGTCCGCAGCCGCCGCGTGCTCCCCGGGGCCCGTGCGCCCTGAGACTTGCGGCGTCTGGGGAGAAACGGGGCTTTATGGCAGCACGGGGCCTCGGCTGCCGGCGCAGGAGCTAGGCCGAGCACGTTTGGTGGAGAGATCTCAGCTCTAAAGCTTGTCTCTGTGGAGCAGGAGTGAAGGAGCAGAAATCCCTCCTGCAGAGCGATGTGGGGCCCGGAGCACCCCGGTGCTGCAGGAGCCCTTCAGGGCTCACCGTGGGCACAGCCCGGCCGGGAGCTCAGGCGCTTCTCTGGGTTTCCATCAGGTGCAGGACGGAGCGATGCGAGGGCAGGAGGGATGGCAGCGCCCTGCCCTCTGCCAGCAGCCCGTAGCTGGTTCAGGCCAACGTGAAACTGCACTAAAGTAATGCATGTCACATTGATATTAACATAAAAATGTCTTTTTTTGCTGCTGGCATAAAAGCTAAGCTCTACAGCCGTTTGTAAAACAGGTACAATGTTGTAACTGCATGCAGTTTTAAAACCAAAGTAAGTGTAAAGAACGGTGTTCTTTTTTTTTCCTGCTATGACTCCCAAATAAAACCTGTTACTGAGTTGCATCTTATTTCTGTGAAATAGAGCTCTTATTAAATGGTGAGGTGCAGCCTCTACATACTAAAGCCTCCCACGTTAACGAACGGAGACGTAACGCGCAGCTTAGGGACGGCTGTCGCGGCGCGACTCCCGAGGAGGGCCCTGCACAGCTGACAGGGTTCCCTTGTGAACCTGACGGAGGCGTTGGCCTCCAAGCCCTGCCTGTCTCCCGAATGCACGCGGGACCAGGAGTGGCGGTGTAGGAGCTCTCCCTCCCTGAACTGCCTCTGTGGCCTTTGGGCCTCCCTCGCTTGCGTGGAAACGCAGCTTAAGTGGAGCCATGATGGGGGATCTTCTGCGGGAGCCCTCCTGCATTACAGTTCCTCCCCGCCCTGCGCGTGGGCTTTCTTCCAACTCAGGTAGCTGGGATGTGGAAGCGCTGAGGAGGTCAGGGGGGCCGAAGGTCTCTTCCAGCAGCTCTCCCCACCCTCCTGTATGGGTACCCCCTTGGAAAGGTTTCTCCCTGCTGGGTAGCAGTGAGCAGAGGTGAAGTGCCTTTGTGTCTGCGTCTTGATTAAGACCTGAAGGGTTAGCAAAAATGGGACCACCAGGCTTGGGGTTTAAGACTAGTGCTTGTAGCCTTGGAACAGAATCATAGATAACACAGCATTTTGTTCTGAACACGAGTTATTACTTCACGCATTAATTTTGGGTTGGGGTTTAAACAGGCCCCTCTCGAGTTTCCATAAACTTGGGTTTCTTTATGCACGTTTGGCTGCTATGATGCTTTTTAAAGCTTATTTCCTCTTGGGCAAAAGCCTTTAAGCACCCCTGTAATGCAGGATACTTCTGTCTAACAAGGTACGGTTCTCTGAAATATGCCAGGTTTGTTTGTTTCCTTGGGAATGGTCTGTGAGTCTGTGTGGCAGAGTTTTTCCAAGTAAAAAGTTTTGTCGGCTTTGTTTTTAAGCAGAAGCGTACCACATCTGGACAATTCTACCAAAAGCCTCAAGCTTCAGAGGAAAAAAGATGTAGCCCTGTGAGCTTGCAAGGTGGCTTTAGCAATTCCTATCTGCATTCTGATCCATGACAAGTTAATTACACCAATTACACCAGCAACTGAACAGAAGCTCTATAGGAAACTGTTGTAGTTATATTGCAACTTGTGTTACCGTGACTACTTTATCTCTTGATAACTCTGTAATTAACTTGTCACCACTGTTTAATGCTTAACGTATGTAGAGAATCAGTTAATGGCATCACTAAAAGGATGGTAGCCTGAAGGAGAAGCTCATGCCCTTTGGGAAGGTTATCGGGGTTTCCCTGAATGGCTAATTTAAGGACTTGTGAAGAAAAAGTATTAAGTTTGTTATGGGAAGCGTGGATAAGATGGAAAGGCTGCGCCGAAGAAATTCTGTTTAAACGGACTTTGGTGACAGGGGAAACTATTAGAAGGAACAGCAATGTAAAAAATCCAAAGCAGAACGTGTCAAAGACATGGATGACTGTTTTTGTAGTCTCCTTTCCTACAGCAGCATGCAGTCAGGAATCTGGAGGAATGAGAACTGATGTTCATGAATTAAACCTTGGTATGCCAGCTGCTCTACCTGCAGATGTTCTGACTAATGTGGTGTAATTTCTCTGTAAGCTTTGTCCTTCATCTCTGATGCAAGGGATGAAATCCTCTCTTGGGGCCAGTGACACTTGGTTTCCGCTGTGATGGTCATTCTCGTTTTGGTATTGTAAGAGCTGAACCATCGGCTTCATGGGAATGAATTTTAGGCCCTGTGATGTTGGGGCTTCTCGGGGTGTTTCACATCACCCTCAGGACACAGTGAGCCATTCTGCCTGGGATGCAGCTGACCTAAGTTAAATTTCTTTTCTGCAAAGAGGGCAGGGAAAAAAAAAAAAAAACTTTTTTGTAATACCTGTTAACATTTCTCATTTTATTTTTCACAGAACAATGTTAAATTCTGGATGTGTGAAACTTCTAAATACATCCTGAAGGCATTAGTATTCAGTCTAACACTTTTAAAGATTTCCTGCGTTAGAATAATTTCCTGTTTGTAACACTAGTGAAGTCAGCAAGTACCTAACCTGGTCTGTATTGCCCATTCCCAGAAGTTGACGGGTGAAGCTGAATGCACATTCCACCAATAGCATAACTCGTAAAAGCAAGCACTTGTTAAATCTATTTGTTTTTATTATGGACATCGATCTGCCAGTCGCAATAATGCATTTATGGACATTTTTCTGCAAGCGCAGCGCTGGTGGCAGTTTTTACTGACAAATTGAGTCATATGGACAGTAGTTCAAAATACGCTTACTTTATTGACGGATTGTGCAATTCTCTAGTTTACTGAGTGTTCATAAGATATCTGGACTGGTGAAGAGAATGTAACTAATGGGAAAGCGTAGGATGAAGTTTTAATTTTAGGAGGCCTGAAATCTTGTAGGCAGTGACAGGTTTCAGCATGTGTCTTGCCTGTTAACTTTTTCATTAATGGCATAATTAAAAAAGCAAAGGTGTCCTAGCAAGGACTTCAGCTCTGCTAATTTATATGAAGGTATAATGAGGAAACCTTCCTGATGCAAGAAAAAATCCCGTGTTAAGTTTTTTCTCCCATAAGGCTAACATTATCGCCCAGCAGTGGTGCGTGTGGGCCAGCATTAATTTAAACACACAGGTAGAGGAACAACTGAACAATAAAAACAAATCAAACCTCTATTGAAATATTTTCCAGAAATGCTAAATGTAATTTTAAAACTGCTGATATTATGATCTACTTGTGTGGTCCAGACTACTGTTTAAAAAAAGTCAAATGTATTTGAATGCCAATAAAGTTTGTGTGGCTTTGCAGTTTTATGGATATTGAGTTATTGTGAAATTATTTTTTGGAAATATGTCACTATTTCGATGCTTTTTGCTAAACCTTTTCCAAATTGTTTCCTCATTTACTATTTTGCAGTAAAAAAGCATCCTATCCTGATTTGTCAGGACTACGTACTATTTTATATTATGTCATATTAAATAATACAAATCATTTCAAGTATATTTTCAAGTCACTTGTAAAAATTGGACCCGCAGCTGACATTCCACCCAACACATACAAATATTTTCATCAGGATAAATCCCTGTTAAAGTTAATCTCCAGGAGGAAGAAGGGATTTCATTGGTATGAAGATTCTGATTCTCCCTCTGCCTTCCAAGCAAAATTGCATATTTTGCTGCTATAGATAGAGGGCCTACGGTCTTGACTATCGTGGCAAAGGGGAACAGAGTAATTCTGCCTCTTTAAAAGCAGGAACTAACGGCATCCAAAGAAGCAGCAGGCGTCAGTTCAGATCACACTTGTTCACTGCACCGCGTGTAGCTGAGTGATGGATCTTGGAACAGGCGGCTGGGGGTGCTGGGTTTGGGTTCACAAGGGAACTGGGCAAACACTGAGCCCTTTGCCTGTTTTCTTTCACGTTTCGAAATCCCACTTCTGACTCGGGAAGCTTGAAACCCACTTTTGGGGGGACATGACAGTGGACAGGTTAAAAAAAATCACCAAGTGCTTGCTATGCCGCTGGTGCTGTTGAAGATGGGCCGCTGAAGAGATGGGCTTTTGGTCTTCTGTGGATTCGTAGACAGCAAGTGTAAATGCTGTCTTGTGGATGTTGCTGCTGCATAATTAGCATTCCAATAATATTTTAATTATCTAACTGCTTTAGATGAGTCGGTCCAATGCAAACAACAAAATGATTTGCAGTTGTTTGTATATTCAAATATACAGGACTGTTAATTAGTTAAACTTTTAATAAACACTTAAAGTAAACTTAAGGCCTTGTTAAATGATTAACTTTTTGGTTTAACTTTATAAAATTACAGGATAGGATATACTACATCTAAAAATACACATGAAATACACAAACTTGCTTTGAGAGCAGTGGGCTGGCTTTGTTGATGGTACATTTTTAGATTGTGAGCGGTGTCCTGGAGAAACAATTCACAAACAACTTTTTTCCCCTTCATCTTGCTCCATTGAAGTTCAGTGTGGTCAAATATAATGTAGTGGGAAGGGCGGGGAGAAAAGGGAAATCCCTTGCACAATCTCCTATTGACATCAAAAATACCTCTGGTTATTTGCTGATGTTTCTTCAGTCTATGAAAGAGCAAGAGTTCTGGTTGGTCGACGGAGAAATGAGATTGGCTTTATTCAAACTGGTTTTAATTTTATTTATTTCTATTTTTATTTTTTTTTCCTGGAATTATAACTGAATTGGTAGGTTTTGAATCCTGCTTGCAGTGGGCATGGGTCATCATCTCCTTTCAGCTTTGAGGCTTTAGGCAGTTGATGTCTGGAAGAGCAAGCTGTGCCAGCATCCAGCATTGCATTTCCAGAAATTGAATTGCAGGACAAACAAGGCCAGGTGGTCAATCTGAGAGTAACTTTTCTTAATAGATGCTTGTGCTTTTTCAGAAAGTAGAATAATAGTGTTATTTTGTCTTCACCAACTTCATTTTATATCACTGGTAATATATAGAGCCTGGTTTTGAATGCTTTTCAGTTGTCTTTTTGTGTATCTATATTTGATTCCATAGTCAGAGTTTCTAAGAATATGATTAACCCTGTGGGTCATCTTATAATGTAATTATTAATGATTGATTCTGTTTATCCTTGAAATCAATATAAGAAGCAAAATGGTTTGGCATATATTTGGGGTTGATTTTGAACATTCAGTAAACATGATCTTGTGACAAGACTAGTATACGTTTATTACTCAGAACATGTTTGATGAATCTGAAGTGTGTAATTAGTTTTATATAATGATGGTGATATGTGGTGTTTTTACATGACTTATGTTAATATGGCCAATAGTGTTAACATCTCCTGCCACTAATAGTTAGGGTGGGGATGTATAGTAATTGATCTTCCTGGGAGTGCTGTAATGTAAAAACAATTCAGGCTGTTTGAAGTATATTTTACAAGTGTGCATTGGGCCTTTGGGATGTTATACTGAAAAACCCAATTGTACAGTTACCATGGGAACCCAATTAGAATAGATTGCTTGAGTTTTTTTCAGTCTTTCATCTTGACCAAAAATCTAATGTACTTTAAATGTTTTCATATGGAATTTTATTCATATACTGACTTGATATATTAGCTGTTTTTAAATTTTAGTGCTGAAACCAGAGAGTATTAAGTTTTGCGGATCCTGAAGACTTCTCTTTCAGGGAGAATCTTCCTTTAATATTTAAGTGTTGGTGAATTGAGAAAAATACTTCTTATGAATCCGAGAGTTCTCATCATAATGCTGCCACCACATGTACTTTTCAGGCTGGAGTTCTGTGAAAGTAAATCGGAAAACATCTTAAATCCCAAGGACTTCCATTCTAACCCATCAACACCATACGGCTGAAATGTTTCATGGCCCTTAAAGGACATGATTTTTGAGATAAGCTCTGACTATTTTTTACATTTCTGTTAATGGATTTCAAGGTGTGGGATGCTCGCACTGTGGGTCTACGATATATTGACTTCCTGTACCATGTCACCTCCTCCCGTGGAGGAGCTCATACCAGCACCTGAAGACATCTGTTCGTCTTGCCGGTGGTTCAGGAACATCCTGCTGGCTGCTCGTCAGCGTGGCTCTAGCCTTGTGGGAACAGAAATTCTGGAAAACTTGGGCATTTCCCGACCAAAAGGCCAAGGGGGCATGAGGGAGGAGCTCGTTGGTCCCAGTCAGGCAGCTCTGAGCTAGCCAGTGAGGATGGGGACAAATTTTGCCTTTCTTCAGCTCTGCTCATGAATCGATCCCTTCAGTTCATCTGTAGGTGTAGCAGGAAATTACCGTCTTGGTGAAGTGATGGATGACAATATGGTTCCTGTCTTCAAGGCAGGTTCAGTGATTCTGGCATCTCAGTTTTTGGTACGTGAGCCAGAATGGGGTGTCATGGTTGAATTTGAAGAGTCATTCCTATGCCG
Source organism: Anser brachyrhynchus (assembly GCF_964034855.1). Taxonomy (NCBI): domain Eukaryota; kingdom Metazoa; phylum Chordata; class Aves; order Anseriformes; family Anatidae; genus Anser; species Anser brachyrhynchus. The sequence goes on from NC_137700.1 coordinate 43,457,995, forward strand.
TTCAGAAGAGGTACCAGCTTATTTGCCTTGGGATCAGCCTCAGGGGTGCCTTCAACTAAATTTCAAAAGATGTTCGTGCGCAGCTTGGCCTCTAGTAACAAGACAGCATCTTTGCAGGGTTGGTGGGATACATTTTGGAGTGATGTTTTGAACTTCGCCAGCCTTCTGAAGTTTAGGAATGGTCTTGTGTGGTTTTCGCCTCTGTAGCTGCCGGCCTTCTTCGTGATCACCATGGCTTGAGTGTTACTGGCTGTGTTTGCCCCAGTCACCCGTCAGCAGAAGGAAGCCATCCTGGACAAGCAGACACTTGTACAGCTCAACCTGGGGCAGAAAGAGGTCGTGAACAGTAATCAATCACCAGCCCTCCTTAGGCACCATGCAGCTTCTTCTTGCTTAATTGGTTCATTTGTCCTTCTCAGCCACCCACCTCCCCAGGGGCTCAAGATTTTTTCGAGCCTTCCCCCAGTGCCTTGCCTGCTTTTCGGAACTTCTCAGCAGGGCGCGGGCGGCTGTGGTGCTTGTAGGGCGCTCGGGTAAGGCCTGGTGTATGGATCCACGTCCTTAAAGCTGGAACCCCTTTCCTCTCACACCCCAATCTCCTCACAGTCAGGCGTAGTTTCTCTGCCAGACACTGTGTCCCTCATGAGCTGTTTGCTTACACTTGAAATCATTTTTTATTCTCAGATGCAGCGGGTCAAAAATACCATTTTCGGGCCCGCCGGGGTGGGGGCAGCAGTCTGGCCAAGGGGGAGCACGGCTGGCGGCCAAGCAGTTGGGGAGGACGAGGCCTGTCTTGGTTTGCAAATATTCCAAACTAGCCTGGCGAAATAATTGGGTGTTCCAGTGCTTGTTATGTCCCTAACACAAATCAGAAGTTAATCTAGCTGAAGGATAATTTTGATACCCTAACATTTTGTGGTGTGATTTGTAGGTGAGAGCTTGCATTTGATGTCATTGCCTCTCAGTTACTGATTATTTTTGTTCGGATGCTGTCTGATGCATTAGTTTTATTCAGACTCACCCTGGAGTTTTTACCTTGCAGTTGCTTTGCAAGCATAATTTCCTACATGCAGCATATAAGCAGGTGGTAAAAGAGGTGCTTTGCAGAGTGCGGTGCGTTGCTCTCAGCTGCGCTTCCTTGCTGCGGGGTGAGGAAGAAAACCTACAATCATCTTCGAATAAGTTTCAGTAGAGATCAGTTTTCAGATTTGGGGTTATTTCCAAGTTTACCCGCTTTTCACCCTGTAAAATGGTTAAACACATCTTTGGGAGTTCCTCACATTACTTTCAGATGGATGGAAGCATTTTGATTTTTCCAAAGAAAAAAAATATTAATACAGTTAGTGACAAATCGAGGGGTTCCCCAAAATGTGTTGAGGCAAAGAGGATCTGTCTGTACTACTGCAGCCTGTCCCCTTCCCCTTTTTATCTTTCCCTCTTACTTTTTTTGTGATGATTTGTGATTTGGGGCCCCAGCCTTCCTTCCCTTGTATCGGAGGAATGAATGAATGAATGAATGAATGCCTTCTGACTGCTGGGCTGCTCTGAAACACGCAGCTCCACGGGAGGCTAGCACGGGGTGTATGTGATGCTTAAGTAACTGTTAAACGGTAATTATTTAACATTTGGTGCAAGCGAAGCAAAAGTGCAGGGTACAAATGCGTCCAGACCTTACTGAGGTGCAGAGGCTGGTGTTTTGGAGGAAGACATGGGTCTCCCCAGTCCTGCTGAGGCAGCGGGGAGCCTCCGTCGGGTGGCCAGCCTCCACGCCTTGGTATTGGGCCCAGGGGCAGGCCGCCGGCACCACGGGGTGCTGGTGGGCCAGACCGTGCCATCTCGGCAGCTCCTCCGCTCCCTGGCCTTCCTGTGAGGTTCAGGAAGACGTGTGGTCCTGGGGGGTTACTTGTCCTGAATGGCAAGGCTCGGTGGAGGAGCAGCACGCTTCTAACCGAGGCCTGTTTTATGCACCATGCCCCGATCGACGTGGCGTAGCCCCCACGCTGGTCTCTGCGCTTGGCCATCCCTGCCAATTTGTTTACTTCAGGTGATAGCATTAGGGCTGATAGGCTCCAAACATCACATTTGGCTGAATTTTTAGGAAGAATGTGGTGTTGGGAGATTTATCTCGAGATGAATAACCCCGAATTGGACTGCATTTTTTCGGTTGAATCGAGTCCCTGGGTTGTTACCAGCAGGAATCAGAAGGGATTTGCTAAATTCTCAGCCTGATGCTCATGGTCAGCTAGTCAGGGAAAGGACTGGCGATTCAATGCGGCGGAGCAGCAGTGCTGTCCCCAGGGTGCTGCAGCGCCTGCGGGACTCTCCTGTCCCTTCCCAGCCTGTGCTGTGGCACGGGAACGCCAGAAAGTCGTGGTGTCTGTGTGTGATGCTGGCTTCGTTTGCTGGACTCACACATTCTGCTGCTCTCGGTACTTTGGGCCAGGTTAGAGAACAGTTTCTGGGTAAATCTGCTTTTCGAGGCAAATGTTTTAGCTTTACCCTTCAGGAAAATCTGAAAAAGCTGAGTGTTGCTTTGTCCTTTGAAAGTTCGAATTTGGGACTGACAATAGAAATAAATTGCTATTTTATTGTTAGCTCTATCACAGATGCCATAAGTAATATTAGTAGATTGCTTGCCTGCCTGAGTTATTCACAGTTAGAAATGGAATTAGTGATCTTCACAATCCCTACCTTGCAAGGCTATGATTTTTAGTTTATTTAAAATAAAATTTGGGATCTTAATTCTAAACTCTTAAAATAATTAAGATGTAGTGTTAAACTTAGATATTACAGTTTTCTTGTAAGTAGTCTGGAGGGGGCTGTAAATTCATTCCTGTCATGGACGCTGAGGCTTGGAATGCTTCAAAGTGCTCGGAAAGCCTCAGTCATCGGTGTCACGTCTTTGTTTGTCACGGGCAGGTACAGTTAATCTCCTGGTCCTGTATTGAGTTCCCTGGCTGAAGTGGAGGAGTTCCCTTTGAACTCTGTAAGTCAGGACTCTGAGCTTTGTCAGTCTCCTTGCTTTTCAAAAACGTAATGCTTATCGCAAATCTTTGCAGAGGTGCAGTGATCCTAACTAAATAGCACTGAAAAGAAAATAAAGGAGAAAAACTAAATGCCAAGGAAATAAGAATTCTCCTTTATTTCAAAGAGAAGCTCTTTTTTTTTGTTGTTTTTGTTAGTGGTATGTAAATGATATTGCTATTTCAGACTCCAGTGCTAATAATTGAAGTTAACATTTCTTGTGTACTTCTTAGTGTTTTGCAAACTGTACTTTCAAACCCAGAATATAAGTATGTAAGTTGTTTGCTTTCATTTCTTAAAAAGTGTCATTTCCTAAAATATAAAAGGTTGTTTATTTCACTAAATAACTCAGAAGTGCATTACTGCCTGTGCAAGTATTTCTTAAATTAATAGTAAGTCTTAGAGAGCGTTCTTATTTGAAAGATCAAAGTTTTGTAGTGCTTGTTATTGAAAGAAGTCTTCAATGTGTCATCTGTCGATTTTGACTCTTTAACAAGCAAAGCTGACCTAAAGAACATAAAATTCCTGGTTGTTTGGGGAAAAAAAAAAAAAAGCAGACTCCCTTTTGATATTATTTACACTGAAAAAATAGAGCCTAGTTAAAAAACTGATACAAAGCTAGTTATAAGAAAAATGATCAAATCGACATGCTATTCTTCCTTGGTATTCAAATTAAATTTCAGTCTAACCGAGATATTTTTTTTCCTTACAGGCAGAGATCTTTCATCTAGCATGGCATCGAGGCGTGTTCCAAAAGTAAGTTTCTAGTAAAATAGCCTTGCATTTAGGTGTACATTAGGAGTCCAGCATTACAAAAGAGTTCACGTAACATAGTTTGTTTTTTCCCCAGTGTCCAGCAGTCAGTATTAAGGATTCAGTTGACAAGATTGATGCTGCATTGTAAATCTCTGTAGCTCTGTCATGGTTGGTAACAGGCATCAGTGGACCTTTCCTCATCACGTATCTATCTTCCACAGAGCGTAAACTAATAGGACAATGCTACAGTTTCAGTTTTAAGTTAGCTGTTTGCTTCCGTTTCCTAATAGAAATTTCATTTATGAAAAATAAGAAAAATAAATGCATGCTTAATTTGGGGGCTTAGTGCTTCAGTGAGGTGAATGTAGAGGAATAACTGTTTGTAGTAAAATAAGAGCGTATGGCTGTTTATCAAGAAATTCAGAATGATTTTCCTTACTGAAGGACAGGCACCAACAAATTTGTACTCAAAAGCCATAGTCTTCAAATAATTGAAATGAACTCTGAAAATACTAATACTTTTTTTTTTTTTTTTCCTGTGGAATAGCTACTTTTGTAACATTAGTAATGCTCTTCTAGGAAAGTATTTTTAGTACAATCAAACTTGCATGTCTAACTATTCCTGCTGGCAACTTCTACCACTATTAAAAATGTCTTAATAGTGGCATCTCTTGTGTTTTTAATCTGCTTCGTGTAACATAATGTGGCTTAGAAAAGCAGTATTTTGGCATATTTTGTCTTTTTACTCATTTGTAGAAGATTTTCTTTCTCTTTTCCCTAAAAGATTATTTTTTTTTTTTAATAGAATGGTTGAGGGAGAAATTAAATTCTTGGGGGGAAATAAATTCTTGTTTCACTTTTTCTTTTTAACTATTTTCTCTGCGTTTGTATTTATGTACCTTCTAGTTGTAAACATTTGGTAGCAGGTATGTTGAATAATTGCAGAGAAATATTTGATTATCTTGTGAACAACCAGGCATATGTGGAAGAGCCCCTTGTTCCCTCTCATTCAAAGCTAGGTGTGATATAGCTGGCAAGTGACATGAAACTAATAATTTATTATCTAACCTTTTCATTTCTCCCGCTCTCACTTCTAGTTGAAAGGTGCAGTGTTAGCTGTGAGGGGAGCTTTCCCTTTTTGATACGTGGAAAGGCAGAAGGTTTAAGGTAAAATGTGAACTCTCACAGCCCCATCTGCAATGGGGACCGCAGGAGGAGCGCACACATAGCCACTGCTCCTCGACTCCCTGCTGCTGCTCCCCCCTTCCCATTCTGGATGCATATTAATATATGTAACGTAGCTCAGGTTTCTTTAGAATAGTGATATTTATAGCGTGTGATTAGTTTACAGTTTTACAGTGAGCACAGCCACACGTTGGTGCGACACAATACACACCCGGCTCGTGTGTTTTGCAGAAATCAATAATCACTGACACAACGCGCTGAGCAGTTTTTAAGCAGGGTGCCGAGAAATGGTTTCTGCAAGCAGCCAGATGTGGACATTCTGCACAGCTGCTGGTTTTGTCTCTCACTTGCTCCCTGATTCTGTAGCTGTGTTGCGGTGACCAAGGATGTGTGTTGGGCTTGAGGGAGAGGCTGAAACGTGACCATAGTTATGTGCATAAGCATACATCAGAAATGTATGTTTAGGAATTTGGGGATCTTATGGTGTTCTTATGACAATGTGGCTTTTTTTTTTTTTTTTTTGTATTTCATGAGATGTAATTCTAAATCTAGTTCAGTTCTCTGGATATTTTGTAGTTATTACATTTAAACTTGATAAACAAATTCTTTTACTAACCGTAATGCTTTGTTCTCTGTTCTCAATATAGTGAAACACTTGTCCTGAATCAAACTGAAATTGGTAATGACAGGAAAATTCAGACTTTGTATGACAAGACTATAATGCTGTATTTTTGTATGAGTTTTTTGACACCTGTCTTTTGTGTGTATATATTTTTCTGTACATATATTTGTGTTTTTAGTGAATTCTTAATACACAGATCACTGCTTCATTTATGCTTAAAGCTGTTCTACTCACTTTAAAAATTCCAATGAAATTCTTTTCTTGAACACAATTCAGATTCCTGACTCTCCTTTAGCCTAAAAAGGAGCACTATTAATGGTTTTGTTCATATTGCCTGGATTTATTCTGTTATTATTCTCTAGCTCCTGCTTTTCAGGTATAGCTATTTTGGTATTATAAAGAATGATGGATTATGTAGGAAAGTTTCTTTTGAAGCACTCCTGATATTGTGCAATGCACTTGGGGGTCAGCTACACTTGACTGATGCATGATTTATCCGATGTCCCTGCCACTTTCTGAGATAAAGCTGCTATTTTATCAAAAATGCCAGCAAGTGTGATTTAGAATTTATACACCTCCTTTTTTCAAATAATTGTTCTGATTACTTTCTGGCATGGCAATAAAATGATAAAGGTAATTGCACACGAATGTGAGATAGCACCAAAATACAATAAAATTAACCTGAATTAGCTTGACTTGTCGATGAGAAGTATTTATGAAATGTATTTTTGCAATAAGGGAGACTGATATTATAGCTGGAAGGTGAGTTATTGCCTTAATGTAATACAGTTTGAAATTTAAAAAAGAGACTGTTACAGTTGAGGGTGATTGTGCCTTTGAAATTAAGTTGAAGTGATTCTTATAATTGGCAGCAATAATGCATTGTGAAGGTAATATCTTTTATTGTGTTATGCCTAGTTGCATTATCTTTTATTTAGCTGGTCCTGACTTCAGCTCTGCAGAGAACGCAAGAAGGAGCAGATCAAGAATTTTGTGGGTTTAGTGATAAAAATTTGAAATGTTACCTTATATTAAAGTCATTCTTGTGCTAGATTTTTTCATTTTTTAGTCCATTTTCAATTCCGATGAACCTGATACAGGTCTCATTTGATTAAACTTTCATCTCTTTTCCTTGTATTAGCGTAGCTGCCATATATTTACATACACAGCTGAACCATGTAACAGGAGTGCACTTAGTCTTTCTGTATGTATGCACGCATATATATCAGGTGCTAATTTTGTTAGCTAAATTTTCTATTTCTTGAATGTGTCAAAGTATGACCACCTCTTATTAAAAAGTGCACATAGAGACGCTTATACACTCAGTACTTTGGTAATTACAGAATAGATTGTAAAATGTTGACTAATATATTGAGTTTCTTATTTTTTAATCGATGAACACTTCTGCAAAATCCAGAGAACTGCATGATGTCTAGTTTTCCTCTGTGTGAGACTTCTTAAAAACTCAAACCAGTAACAACTAGGTATCAGTTGTGGGGACCTTCCAATTTTAGATATTCTTCATCATATTCTTCATCTTTGATGCTTTATTATGATATTTGTTTCTTCGCCTGTTTGGCAACAGATTCCTTTATTTTTAGTGTTTTATGCCATGTGATTGCACGTTAAAACAGTGAATAACTGAACAAAGTGTAACTTTGCTTGTAGTGCATTGCCCAGTGCTTCTAATTGAATCTTCTGGCATATGATTCCCAATCTAAAAATAAGAGGGGCTTAATCCATCTGTAGGTCATCAGTGTGGTAAGAATAACAACATGCTTCCACATCCCGTGGCAGATACAGCGAGTAGTGTGGCTTACAAGGGGATTGCTGGTGGGATTTACAGGTACTTTCAAACCGCAAGGAATGGATACAGTTATGGCTTCTGTCTTTGCTATTTGTGGTATAATTTGCTTATTACATAAATATCTTGCCCTTAGCTGTCTTTCATTTTTTTCCCCATTTTCATGCCACTCCATTTCTTGTCCACTTCTGCTCCAGTTCATTGTATTATCTCACCACCCACCATTTCAAAAACATATCCTAAAGTAACTGGGAGCCTCCAAGCTTAAGGCAGGCTGTTCCGTTTCCTTTTTCTTACTAGGCACTGAGATGCTTGGAGATGCCATGACTCAAGCTTGAAACCTGGATGTCAACCCCCCGTAACCGCTAATGTTTATAGTTTACTAACATCATGCTTTCCTACTTTACTTGAATGCTGCATGTAGAAATTTGACTTATTTTCAAAATACTCATTTTAGCTTCATGCTATGGATATAAAATGACATAAATATTCTGCAGTACGTATCTTTTAAACTACATTGTCGCAGCAGTGGCTGCTGCACATTCATAGCATTTAAGTTTCTTACTTAAGTAAGAGCTAGGGGAGGATACAGAAAGTGCTTGTTTACTTTCAGGGGGGAGAGAGTCAGGAAAAGGCTTCAGTACATACTTGTAGGAAATAGTACAGCTGAATTCCTGTTTAAACAGTCCATTAAGGTCTTGTGTTTAAGTATCTCCTGATACTAATGTCTCAAAGCTTGGCATGCGAACAATAGATGAAGTAGAAAAATGTGCTAACTGAACGTTGCCTGGAATACAATAGCAATAACCCACCTGCCTCTTCTAAAGGAGAGGAATTAATTCTATTACAATTAAAATATCATCCTTTAAGTAATATAAAGATGTCTGAGGTAGCCCTGGTGAGTACACTGGGAACTTGCCATTTGACAGACCAGTGTAACTCCTGTCTGCCAAAACAGCCGACTGAAGACTTAGCCAAAGAGCCAGAGGCTACTGCTGCTTGGAAATGCACTTTTATAGCTTGGCATTTCGGGGTCTTTTGATTGCCATCCAAAGAGGATTAGTAATATAATACGATGGGACAACAGAAATTTGCTCTTGTTGCCTTTGATTGTTTAATAAAGAATTACGTGTTTGCTCTTGTCGAATACTTTTAAAATGCTGTGGGAAGCAAACGTTGCTGTCTGTGCGCACGAACGCGTTTCCCTCTGTTTTGTCAGGGGCTTGTGTGCAGTACACTTTCTAATAAGTCAAGAGTGATTCACTTCGTCAGGGGTGATTTTTTAGTGGCTACTGTGCCACTACCAAATATAGGCTTGTATAGGGTCAAACTGCAGTTTAACTCTGTACCTTTATGTTTTTTATGGGATGGGTACTTTGGAAGGTAAAGAACTCGTTACGTCACCCTAAGCTAACCCTGGATTTGGTTAGGCTGACAAGCATTTCCTTTTCAAATGTCCCTCGGCCAGGAAATGAGAACGGGTTTGGTTTTCACACCTCTGAAGTTACAGGCTGGGCTTAACCGGGTTGGGTTTGCTGAGAGAACCTCTGCATGTGTTGCAAGGTACTGGAGAAGATCCAGGCTACCGTAATTCATAATACGAGAGAGAGCTGTATGTTTTAACTCTGTTTTAGTGTGTACTTTCGTATTTTAATGGCGTAGGTACAGTGTGCCAGCCAGAAGTTGAAAATAGGATAAAATTGTACAGAGATCAGTGGTTGACAGCAAAGAGCACGGCGGGGGCCTTGGGAAGCCCCGAGCTGCTGCTGCGCTGGTCGGGTAAGGCCACGATGGCAAGATGTCGGTAGGGGACGTGGTGGGGTCAATGAATCCTCTTTTTGAGGAATCGCTTAATTTTTAAGTGTTGGGGATGACAGAAGCAATGCTGTTAGCTGCTACAGCTATCCAGAAAGGCACACAACAGGTTTCTAACAAAAGGCGGCTGGAAGGTTGGGATCTGCTTTACCCCAGAAAATGGCCAATTTGGCAGCACTTCACATGGCACGAGAAAATGTGCCCATCATCTAAAGCAGTATATTTCAGTGCAGCTTTTGTTTAAAGGCCTTATCTGGATCGCAGTCCTGTTCATCTGTGGAGGTGTTTATTACTGTTGCAGCAAGGACTCAAATCTATGGGCACAATATTTTTTCTAGCAAGCTGAAAGTTTGCGTTGAACTCTACAGGAAGAATTGCACATAGTGTATACATTTATTGTGGGACGTGTAGGGGCAGGAAGTGGTCTATGTCCATATGGGTGGCGATGGAAACTATTTCACATTAACCTGATCCAATTTGTAAAGGACTTGAATTTTATATCAAAGGTAATTCATTTTTTTAAACTGCTATATTGCATCTTAAAAACAAGAATATTAAGTATCACTGCTGAATGATTTAATATGTGAAGAGAAAACCTCCCATGTTTTGGAATGTTTTTTTTGTTTGTTTTTTGTTTTCTTAATATAGAAATTGTTTTGAGCATTTACATGGTTTAATTTGAGAATAAGCATTAAGTAGAGTCTGTTCGCTTTAAAGGTGTTTCTTGCAGAGCTGCATTTTAGCATGTGAATAGGAGACAATTAATTTGTACAACCTACTATTCAACTTTTTTGTTGTCACTGAAACTGAAGTCCCTATAATAATGTGCCTTTGCTGACCTGGTTTATCTTTTTTTTTATTTTATTTTACCTGTCTGCAAAACATATCTTGAATAAATGAATTTGTGTATCTCATATTAAAGCATGAATCACCATTTATATAAAAAAAATGGCATGAAACTATGGCTAACTTGTCCCTGTCATGGTTAGCCATGGCAGGTGGTAGGAGAAGCTTTGTCCTTTTCCCTGCTTACATTGTGGTAGCGCATACAGATGCATGCTGAGATGTCGTGGAGCTCAACGCTGTGGAAGTTGGAACACTAAAATGGTGTAAAAAAACCAAAACAAAGCAAAACAAAAAAACACATGTTGTGGCTGCAGGGGACGAGGCAACCTTCTCTTGTTTTACATTAGGCAAGGAGAAATCCTGCCCTGGGCTCCAGGACATCTTACTCACAGCCTCAGCAGTCTAATTTAAGGTGTCAGACTTGCAGGGACCTCTTTGGATCAGGCATCCATACAGCTGTAGCGTTTGCTACGTTATGTTCAGTTGGAAATTGTTGGACTTGTTCATGAGAAAGAAACACCTTTTTAGAGAAGTTTGGATTTTCTTTGGAAGAAATCAAACGTTGCATAATAAGCAAAAGTTACATAAATTACATAAGAGTGACATAAATTCTTCTGTTCATTTGGATGGTGAAAATACAGATGATCACTACAGACAGATAGAAGAGTGGGCATTTTAACCTTGTATTTTGATGACATATTCATTGCATGCATCCTCTGTTTTCTTCCCAGTCCTTAAATGTTTGTCTGCTTTAAAACACTACATTTAACGAGTGGCTTTCTCTTTTAAGACTAGCTGCATAAGCTTGGAAAATTACTTTCCACACTGAACTATATGTGCAAAAGCGCATTGCCTTTACTATTAATATAACTTTTCCCATATTCTTGACATACAATGGATTATTTCCTTTTAAATAAACAGGCAGAAACCAGTAAAACAAATACAGGAAGTTTTAAACTATTAAGGAGATGTTTAGAGAACTATAATTCAATGGAGACCTTGTGTGAGTGGACCACTGCCATGCGTAGGCTCGGCAGCACCCGTGCCAAACGGGGTGCCGCGGTCAGCCTCGCTGTTGGGCTCGGTCGCCCCGGCGGTGGGGGCAGAGGCTGGGTGCAATTAAAATGCTTTTGAAAGCAACGTTAGGGCTTGCGTTTCCAAATTATAACTTCATGGCATTGTTTTCAAAATGTTCCGCAGCAGATTTTAACGACTGGATTTTTTTCTGCTCACTTAGTTGTCTCAGCGCGGACCGGCAATAGCGGTTTCCAAAATCTCAGCTAAGGGTACGACTGCACAGGCAGCCTTTAGGAAACCTCCCAGCTGAAAGGCTCGCCGCTGCTGCTGCCTTAGTACCTGAGTGATGCGCTCACCTCTACACTTCGGGATGGGCGAGATGTTTGTAAACGGTCAGCTCTCATCTGTCCTGGTGACCTTACTGCCAGGCTGGTGGCGATGGTGGAGATGGACACTTCCCAAGTTCCTATTTCTTGTGGAAGTCCCTGGTTGGTTTTGCCTTGACAAATGCCACTGATGGGATTTAATAAGGGTTTTGTTATGAGAAGGATGTAAACTTAGTGGATCAGGAAGAACGACTGTAGCAACACGACTGAAATGAAGTAGCAAATTACCAGACGGTTACAGGTACATGTGAAGTATACCCCTGAAGTTCAAATCCAATATTTCAAGCTTTCACTGAATTTTAATTCAGAACTCAAATCAATAAAAAGCAGGTTTGAGAGCACTACAATACTCAAAAGAAAGACACATTTAATACTTCAGGACTGGTATTTCTTTCCTGTAATTAGGATGAAGAAGCAACTTTCCTGGCATTTATTGATCATCCTCTCAAACTCAACAAATTCTTGGTATAGTTTTGGCAAGTCACTGATATTATGTGGCATCAGAGAAACAGCGCAAGTGCTTAAGATTTATAACTTACACGCTAGCTTCAAATGCAAGTAAGTTAGGCTATTGAAGTGATTTTTCCTTTGGATATATTTGTGGAGAATGGGAAGTAAATGAACAGGCTGGTACTTTATTACACCATGAGAGGGATGGACTAGCATCGAGTTCCAAGCAAAAGTACCGTCAAATTGTTTTGGTCTTTTTGGATAATGTGTCCAGAAATTCAGCTTGTACAGCTAAGAATACTGATGATTTGTGCTACCAGCAGGTGCAGCGTTATTCGGGATCCTTTTGGACAATAGCAGTTGACAGTTACCTTTAATTTTAGAAGGATGTAGTTACATGCTAGCCCAGCATAGGAACCTGGCATGACATCTCAGCGGGCTCTTTGCAAATAGCTGTAACTCTGCTGCGGATGAACTGGGTAGGGAATTTTCAAAGGTGCCATGGTGGCTGTTCTAGAAATGGTAGAAGCATGATGATTTCTGTGTTTGGGAAATGACGAGTGAAACTGGGGAAATATTTGTAATGCAACTTTACCCTGTTGGTTCTATTTATGTTATCAGGTAGTTTGGCTAAACGGTTAACACTTCGGCTTATCTGAAAAGATCAAGAGACCCATTTATTTCTTGGAGATGACTGTGGTATCTCACTGATTAATGCCCTGGTTCTCTTGGTTTAAACAATAAGATAAAATTGCAATATGTATGAGGACACTTTACTTTAGAGTTGTGAGGAACAGTTTTATTTTGATTCTTAGAAATACTAGAATGAAAAAAATAATCATGAGGGTTTCCATTTCAAGTTCAGCCATGTGCCATAGCCTGATGGAAAAAGTCTTTTAAATCTGATAAATTCTTGCTAAAGCAGAGTGCAGTAAATAGTGAAACCAGATGGGTACAGGTCAGAGACACTGCTCTGTCTCCTTCCTAGTGGGAAGGATTTGCCTGCCTAATAACATTGAGAGGAACAGGTGTGAAAAAGCATCGTCTTTGGTTTCCATAAGAGAAGTCTTCAGCCAGACCATGTTTTAAGACGAGTCTGGTGTCCTGAAGGCTGAATGCTTGCGGTGGGTGTGAGCACAGCCCTGGGCAGAGCTGGTGCCTTCCGCCCGAGGGAGAGCTGTGAGAACACAATTGAATTTTTCCAGTGAAAATTCGTGGTCCCCAGGGTTTTAGCACTGCATGCACACACTGGGGGGTCTTTAAGAGGAGAATACGGGAAAAGTTGGAAAGTACATTCATGAATATACTTTGCATTCTTCTTCTCCTTCGGTAATGGTAACTTGGGGCACGGTACTGAAGTGCAGGAAGTGCCATGAGCTTTGCTCTCTTGACTTGTCTTCCGGAAAACACAAACCTCTTGAGAGAACAGGAAGCGTGGAAACGCTTTGCGACAGTCTTTGTGAACCTTCTTGATCCTCAAGATTGCTCTGTGCGTTTTTTCCATTTATCCATTCCCCGTTATAGATGGGAGCTGGATTCTGGTTCTCAGACTGTAGACCACGATGGAATTTCTGGTTTTTAGGAACAGTCGAATGTAGAAAATAATTTTGAATTATTTACTGTAATGTGAAAGACCATTAATGCAAATTTAAATAAAATCTGTATTTAATCAAATTGAAGGTGTGTTTTAGTACTGAAAACCTTGGCTGCAGCCAGACTGTTAAACTGAATTACTGCGGAAAGTGTGAGAGGTTAAGATTTTTATGGGCAAGTCATCAAGCTAATGCTCGCTTTTGGGTTCACGGCACCTAGTTTAGGAGATAAAACTCGCTGCTGTTTGGAATCCCTTGCATCTGAACCTTAGAAAAGCAATTTCAGTGGCACATCTCTGTTTCCTAGTGGTGTTTGTCGAGCCGACGTGTAACGTGGGGGGCCGTGGCCCTTTGGAGCAGTGCAGCATCACCAAGGCACGTGCCACTTCCAAGTCACGGGAGCACGCCTGGAAAATGAGGCTCCTCTATATAGGACATTAACTCATAAATTATGCTGATATTCTCCCTGATAAATCTCCTACTATGACAACCTTTTGATACTCATCTGTTATTAAAGACAAAAAGCACTTAATTCTGTTGGCTAGCAGTGGTCTTCCAATTCTATATAGAGCATTTAGCTGTCTGAGGGGCAAACTCACATACGCTGTACTTCTGGGTTTCGTGCAGCAAGACCCAGAGGCTCACAGGGTACTTTCTGTAAAAGTCCTATTTTACTCTTGTTGTTTTGTTCTTTACCCAATCAACTTTAAAATTCTGAGATAGTTGGACACAGATTTGTAGCTGTTGTAGTGGAAAGGGAGAGAGAAGGTAGAATTCACACGTTACCTCATCCAAGTTGCTCAAATTATTTGTTTACATAAACTTGAGGAGAAAGACAGAACACAGTTTATTTGGGTTTATTACATTTCTGATTTAAGCAGCCATTCATTTCTAGTTTTCACAGCTTTAACGAGGGCACAAGAGGGAAAATAGGGTTAGGCAAACTGTGCCTTCAGCGGATCGATACGGGTAAAGCAAGTTTCAGCATCCAGCTCCCTGCAGTAAATGATGCTGAAGTATTCAGTAACTTCAGCTGGTCAAGTTTAAAGTCTGTTGGTTTTGGTTTTATTTTATTTTATTTTATTTGTATCTGAATAATTGTAACAAATTTAAGTCTTGATTAAAATTTCACTTTATTTTAAAATAGCACTGCCTGCAGTAGTGTATCATTACCTCGATCTTCGCTGGCGTATCTAAGTAGCTACAAGTAAATAGTGAAAAGGTGCATTAATGTCTAGACAAAGGATAGTGTACTGTACATATGGACAGTGACCTTCATGTCTGAAGCTCCCCACCCAACTGCATATGTATGTGGATATGTCATGCAATGTTGTTTTTTTATAAAAATAAAACTTTTAATATTGCTGTCCAGCGCATCTGATAATCAAGACTGAACATACTAGTGATTGCTCAAGGTTTTCATCTACAAAGCTTGCTTCGGCTTGGTGTTAACTTACAGGGTTATTTATAGTTTTCTGTTACATGCTGCATCCCGTGTTTTGTTATAATGAAAAAGCTGTCTTCATATAACTAAGTTGTTATATTCACAGAATACATAGTATGAGGTTCAGTGCATCTAGTTTAGGGCTGTCACACAAATAAAAATGAAGAATGTATGCTGTTTTTTCCAAATACGTGAACTTGTATGTTGCTTTTTTTTTTTTTTTACTAACATTTCTGCAGTGACATGCTGCTCTGAAAAAATTCACCCATTTCCTCTCCTTGAGCAAGGAGAAGGAGTGAGGAAGAAGTTGGTTGAAAAGGTGAGATGCTTTGTACCATTAGCAAACATTTGCTTATTTAGCAAAAAGCTGATTTGGATTGCAGTCAAACGAACCACTGAGAACCCATAATTATTCAGATATGGTGTAATGTGCAGAAATTTTCTAAGCTAAGAGTAAATTTGAGCTTTTTTCAGCGTGTCTGTAGCTGATTAATTGCATAAGTTCTTCCCAAATTTGCTTCATAAGTTCAAGGGTAGGATTACTTTTATTTACTTTTGCTCCGGTGGGCAAAACTGTCTACTTGAGTTTTTTCCTTCCCTCTTCAGTGATGTGTATTTTACTCACAGGTTTGACTTCATTTCATAGCACTCAAAAACAGGATTTCAAAAGAATTTCTGTCATTTGGAGAAAAATTATGTAGTGTTGTACAACTGCAGACAGTGATCAGCTGCAAGTCAGATCTGCCTGGCTCTCGATGCTCCTCCAGTCTGTGGTCGTGCTCGTAACTCAGCGTCCTGCTTTCTTAGGCACTTCTGCACTTACCTGAGACATCCATCAGGCTTTCAGCATCGTCCTCCCCACTGCAGGACACGTTCCCCCTGGGATCAAGAGTGAGAGGTGTGGGGGAGCCGCTCCCTGGTACCCTCTCCCTCATCTGCAGAGGCTCCAGCAGGAGTTCAGCAGCCCCGAACTGCCCCTCCTGGGGTACGGTCCCTGACGCCCCATCTCCCGCAGTGCAGCAAAACCATCGGCTGCCTTTCTGCCCCTCCTCAGGTTCAGAGAGCTAGTGTTTATGGACCCCGTATTGTAAAAAAAAAAATGTAAGCATCGTTGGTGTTAATGCTAATTCATCCTTCAGGAAAAAAAAATGAAAAAAAATGAAATACTCTTTTAAAGTTCTTCAAGAAAATAAAATAGGAAAAGGAACAGAGGAGCAGAACTTGAAAATGTGAAGAGCTAGCTGGCTCAAAACTGGGAGGCTCAGTTCTAAAAACCGGCAGTCTTTTTTTTTTTTTTAAAGGCAGCTCTGTCATAGGTCAGGCAGACTTGAGAGAGGTTTGGGTCAGACTGTAAAATGGTTCAAATACTGGTCAACATAGTTGACCAACTAGTCAACATGTTGGCTAGTCAACATGTAGTTGTCTTTGGAGACTGTGCTGGTTCTGAGTATTACAAAAACCAGTGAATTATTCAGGTATCAGGCAAATTGCAGGTTAGTTATATGGTCATAGTGGTTTTAAAAAACAAGGAGCCATTTTGGTCTTCCAGACCAGGATGTTACCAGGATGTTTGCTCATCAAGTTTTCTTGTGTTGGCTTTTTGGAGCAAAGGTCGTCGTCCTGCTGGCACCATTCCTATTGTGATGTGACCCAAACCTAAAGTTTGGTGTCTGAGTGACTCCACAATGAAAGTTTTCAGTCCTGTTACTTTTCCTAACAATTTTACAAACCAAACTGCAAATAAAACTCCAATATCTACTGATTCAGACTGTTTGTTAAGGCAAGAGGAATTTGATGTGGAAGTTATTGTGGGCTTTGAACAATATCGAGAAATGTTTGGCATCGGTTTCCAACTACATCCTATCAGTAACTGTAAAACCAGACTGGTAACAATGGGAATAAAAAACGTTGCTAAGGAATGATTGATTTTTTCATACATTTTTTCCAGCAGACATATTCTATTTGTGTTCCCGCAGTTATTTGCATAACATTGCTGCTGTAAGCTGGTGAATATGCCTTGTTGTCATAATAACCCTTTTGAAATCAGTGTCAAAACACTTCACATCGGATGTTAGCTGATAAACCAACCATGAAACTTCTATTACGTGTGATTTTTATGAAGGTCACTGTTCTGTTAACATTTCTTTTTTCTTTTTTTTTTTTTTTTAGGACTTTGATTTAGACGCTGACTTTTCAGGACAGCTCGTTCCAAGCTAGAGTTTTGGAAGTAAAAGACACAGTTGAAGAAACTTGAAATACTGTTTTGTTTTTTTTTTTTCAAATTATTTTTGAGAACTACACAAAATACATTGAGATGACTGTCCCTCGGTGACAATGCACACAATTAGAGTTGTTTGTTTTTATGAACAGGTAACTTCCAAAGAGGGAGAATCTCAGTGCAAGGAGAAGCATGCAGTTCTGCGTAGCCCCGTGGGAAAACTGGAGATATCTGGGTGTGAAACAGGCTTACATGAAATAAAACTTCCAAAAATGAGTGTGCTGCCAAATGGGTAAGTTCATGTCCTATTGATCCTATGTTTGAGTGTGTAGGAGAGGAAACAGATTGCCCAGAGGATCTCAGGCAGACTGTGTGTGCTTGTTTTTACCAGCCATATCGAAAACACAGCGCTTTCTCCTGTGAGAGGCAAAGCAGCCTTGAGCACCTTTAAGGAATGGCAGTTGCAGAATGCACTTTTCTCTGCATCTTTAATACTAGCTAAAAAATGTCCTAAAAGACAAGCATGCTTAAAGGAGGTTTTGAATGTATGTCCTGCCCCCTCGTTTTGGACAGACCTGTGAATCTGCCACTGACAAGTGACACTTGCCAGTGTGTTTTGTAAAACCGTATCTAGATAGATATACTCCAGCAGGCAGAACTAGGTTTGAATAAGTCATTACTGCAAACTACTAATGAGATCTTTGGTTTGTTTTTATAATTTATAATGTCTTCTGGAGTTCAGTGGGTGTATACGATAGGGGAGGTAGTGTCTCAAATGTAGGACTGATTGAGGAGGTACTGGTACTTGTTATGGTTGAATTGAAGTGCTTTTCAGTCTACTGAAGTACTGTCCTGTTTGGATCCTTTTGTTCTGTGTTGTTTCTTTTTTTTTTTCTTTATTTGTGAGGAAAAGCTGACGTTTTTAGAAGAAATACAGAATTATTTTCTTTGTTATGTTCTTTTCTGGTATGGATTTTCCTTTGCCAAAATTGCTAGATGCCAAATTTCTTTGCCAAATCCTCAGCCAAAATTAAAGCTACTAACACTAATTATTAAAGCTTGTTTCCTCAGCCATTTTCTGGTAATGAAGTTGCAGCCTTTGCCACAGTCTTACAACAATGATTTGTGGTTTTTTTTCTGATATGACCCAAACAGGTTTCATTTTCTTCCCTCCATATTGTCCTTCCCCACTCTGCTTTTCTCTTTTTAAAATTTCCTTTGACTTGTGGGGTTTTCCCTTTTCTCTTTTTCTATTTTACTACCCTTGTAATTTTTTAAGTGTGCATGACATTAATCACAAATATGAAGCATAATGTGTATTCTGGTTGAAATATGTTTTTACCTCTAATTCTAAAACCTTCAAGCCTCTGGATTTGACAGTTTTGCCAACTCCAGCGATATGGAAATAAGTACTCCGGTTTCCTTCATACTCTGATTGCAGTATTGGATTTCTGCTGATGAGGAATGAAAGTAAAACAGTATTTAGGATAAGGCTGAAGCTTGCCTTTGCTACAGAACAGCTTCTTGCTGGAGCACAACTAAAGCAGGTGATGACTTTTCACCTTTGAGAAGAGAAAATGTCAGTGAGTGGTTGGAGGAATAGTAAGATAAAGCTCTAAATACTCTTGAAGGTGGTGAATATAAGAAATTGTGTTTTCTTTTGTATGAAAACAAAAGCTGAAGACAGAAACAGTCGTGAAGTTATAGGTATTAACAAATACAGGCTTGACGTGAAATGACGTATTATTGGAAGAAAGTAATTCAAGGCTATTAATTGGTAAAGGCCAAGAAGGTGGGTGGGGAGGTATTGTTATACTGGGTATGTTCACGTAGCTCTCCCGGAAGGTAAGAGCAAAGGTCTGTTGTTATGACTCCTCTCTTTAATATTGAGTTTTTGAATGTTTTACTTAGTAACTTGCCATCTTTTTCTGAACAAAGTTTTCAGGGACAGTAAGATACTATTAGAGCAAGTGGGGGTGGGGGAACAGGGTAGAGAAATTGGTCTTTCAGACACAAACCTTTTTCCACAAAAATACACTTGTGTGCCCCAAACTACTTTTTTTTTTTTTTTTTACTCATTTCTGCACAAAATAAAGTTGCTGCTACTTACAAACCGTGTGTTTCTCCCATCCTTAAATTTAAGTCTAGCTATAAGGCAAGATCTCTTTCTTTTATACAGAGAGCTTCTGTTTTCCATTGTGGGAGGGTTTGCCCCTTGCTAACGTGTAGCATGGCCAGGTTGGTTGGTTGAAGAAGGATCGTGTGACCTTGTCTTCAGGCAGAAGTCAGGAACTCTAGATTCTTTTCCTATTTCCTTGATTTTTTGTTTGATCTTGATGCATCCATTTTTTTCTGTGCTTAGCTGACTTAATTTCCCAGTCTCCCAGAAGCGTTGAGGCTTTAGTAGCATCTTGATAACACTTAGCTTATCAGATTGCAGGATTTTTTTCTGCAAAAATTGTTATACTGCAGAGGGAATATTACTGGAGAGTGATCCAGTAGTTAACAGTACGCGGGTTATTCTTACAATTACTTTAGGAACTTAAAACTGAAAAATGGGTGGAAGGTGGGACTTTCTTTTGTCTTAACTGATGATAAAGTTCTAAAAATTTTAAAGCCATCTGTAAATGTTTGTGCTGAAGTATAACATTTAATCTCTTCTACTCATCGCTAGTGAATAGCTGTTAAATCTGGCCTCATTATTTTTGACAGAATAAAATAAAAACAAAGCAGTGCCCAGTGTTTCTCCTAACTGGCTAATAAACACCATGGTAAGGAGATTGGGTAGGAAAAAAAAAAAAACATAAGAAACATAAAAATTGATTTTAATGGACCCCTGTCAGAGAGAACCATAATGAGCGCAAGTCTAGTAATAAATATTGGTATTCAGCACCACAGTTGCTGAGACTTTTCATGTAGAATTGCATGTAACAATCAATATAGATTTTAGGGTTTTTTAACAACAAAAATAAGTAAACCTTTGAAATATATAAATACTTAAGACTTGCAATCTGTCAGACAAACCTCCTAGTTATAGAAAAATCTGATAAGAGTGCCTGGTTAATGGCATAATCAGGTTGTGGAGATCTTGCTCTATTTTACAGCTTGTAAAATGCTCTGCAGTTAATCACCTGAGATTACAACCTATTCTGTGATGGCTCTCCTTAAAACTTAAGAACACAGGCTGTAATGTAGACTAAAAGGAGAAGCAACAAAGTAAAATTCAGTTTTCAGTATGCTTGAAAGAAATTGATCTATTAATGAGATGAAACTAATTGTAATAACCTGAGGTTATTCTGCTCCTTGTGAAACTAGCAGAGTTTAAAAGTCAAGGCATGTAATGGCGTAATGATTTCTGTTTGGGGGGGAGGAATTTTTATTCAAGCTTTACATATATGTAAGGAAAAAAGATGGATAGATAGATAGATAGATAGATAGATAGATAGATAGATAGATAGATAGATAGAAAGGTAGATAGGTAGGTAGATAGGTAGATAGGTAGATAGGTAGATAGGTAGGTAGATAGGTAGATAGAAATATTTTTTTCATATAAAAGGAATTTCACCTAAATATAATCTTGAAAATTTCAATTTGCTGAATGCTGACTAAAAGTGTTTTTAACAGTTTTGCAATCTAAGTGCAGTGCTAACAATTGGTTGTCCTAAGCCAGTAACTTGAAAGCACCAGTTTCTACTTTAATCCAGGTATTTAAGTTGTGGATCGACTTGTTCACTGGCCATTTAATTTGGCATTGTGAATTAATCTAAGATTAATTAGGTCTAAGATACCCGAATCGGAACCAGAGCCGATTACGTCGGTGTCAGAGTGGGTTGGCTGGAGCAGCCAGCTTCCCGGGGTTTGATGCCGATACGTGGTGCGTCGCTGGCTGCGGTACTTTCATTCCGCACGCAGCGCCGTACGGAGGTGCAGGCTTCGGGTTCACAGCCCGACTGAAGGACCCCATATTTGTTATTGGGTTGTTTCTGAAGCGAGTTGCTATGTATTGCTTCAGGATTGTGAAGTGTGGAAGAAGTATAATTAAGGTGAAGCTTGTTTTTATAAATTTCTCCCTCTTCTAGGAACTTCAGGTTCACGGTTCACATTTTTATAAAAAACTAAAAGTGTATATATATTTTTAGTACTGTATCAGCCATTGTATTTCTTTCTTTCAGCGTATACAAATATTGCCTTCTTGATCAAAAGTAATGCTTCTTTCCTCCACTGTTCCTGCCTGAAATATTGCCAGTGTTTAACTCTATTTGCTCATGTCCAAAAGAAAAACTTGTGGTTTCTTTTTTCCACTGTTACTCTACTTCTGAGTGTCTTTAGCAGCTTCGAAGTTTCAGATTTAGTTTTCTCGTTCTTCTACTTTCTCCTGCAGTGTTCTCGCCCTGGGATGATTGGAGATTTTTTACTCCTGAAGTGCGGTGGTAAATCACCACCAGCTTGGTGGTCGGCGCCACATTTGTGACTTCTGTCACCAATAACAGAAAGCGCGCTGCTATCTTCCTCCGCTAAGTATTTGCAGCACAACATGCTTTGGGAAGACGGGGATGTTGGCGTAGCAGTTAGGGTGCCAAGGCAGGAACAGCTTTTGGCCGTGTTGCAGTAGTGCAGATGCCTTCAGGAATTTCCCGTGCCGCGGGTTCCCTGCCACCCGACGTTCAGCCACCGCCACGGCTTTCACAGCCAGCTCGTTTGCTAATGCAGAGCCGAGAGGTGGCACCTGGAGGATTTCAGCCGAAGGAAGAGCAGTGACGGGCCTTCAGGTAAACTGGGACAGCTCCCAGCCTGGGATTTGACAGAACTGTCGTGCTGAGCGCTGGGTCGTTCATAGTGTGACGTACTACCACGCGCTTATGGATGTGCTTGTGAAATGAAACTTAAATTCACAATTGTGCTAACGTGCTGATATTCCGACATCCGCCAAATGACAGAAGGATGCAGCTGTTGGTAATTTTTTCACGTAGAAGCTGAGCTGAGCTGGCTGCTGTCTGTCGCTGGGGCAGGATCTGGATGACCTGGGGGCAGCCGCCCGCCTCGACGCCGTGCTGCTGCTCCTCCAGGGCACGTGGCTGCCCGACACAGGCACCGGGGCTACATACCTGGGCAGAAATAGATGTGTGCAAATGGTCCCCTCTCACGTGGACTCGGGAATTGGGTATTTGTCAGCGTGGATGGGGATTTGAACTCAAGACTGCAGAAAAGTTGCTAGTGTATTGCAATTTCTCTATAGCATTTCGTTTCCCCCTATCTTACTGACAGTCAGAGGAGGAGGAACAAGGAACCACTTCGGCCATTCCTGTATTAGTAATCTGCCAACACCTTTCAAGGGTGAATCTACAAGTTCAACAAGTTAGCCAGTGTTTCAGTCTCTGTGCCAGATTAACATTATCAGAAACTCTCCAGAATCTTTCTAAGCCGGTTTCCAGCCATTACAGATTCAAAGAAAATCTCAAGTGTGTCAAAATGCAGCTAACGCAGCGGTGTATGGGAGTCTGATAAGAGCCTAGAACAATAACTTGGAGAGGTGTGAACCACTCCGTTCATCTCCGAGGTATTTAATCATAGCCAGTGATGATGGTTTAAATGTCAACTTTGCTAACTGTTTCATTCCTCATACTGTAAAATTTACTGTGAGTGATATCTCACTTTGATGCCACAAGTGGGAGGCATTTGGGAGAGTGCCACTCCTCCTATTTTTCCAATAAGCATCAGCCAAGGCTAAGAAACTTAGTGGAGCTCAGGGGCATACTAAAAACCAACTGACGGAGATAGGTATGCAACTACTCCACTTAGCTGTTTTGAATAGATGTCTGTTTTACCACAAACACCTGAAGTTAAGCGAGTTAAGTGTACAGAGGGTTATTGACAGTAATGTGGAAGAGGTGTGATTATTCCCCGTTCAGTTCTTCCTTAAAATTGTTGTGTGACAGTAGAGATTTTATAATTGAAGTGGAATTGGAGAAAAACCTGATTGAGACAAAGTACACACTTGGGGAAAAAAATAGCTAATGATTTTGTGATGATCTCTAAATGTAAAGCAGGGGAAAAAAGGTGTACTAGATACCTCTCTGAAACTTAAGCTAGTGGTAGAATCGGCTCTATACACTTAATGGCATTTCTTCAGAAAAGACATTATGTACCTGGAAGGAACCAATGGGCTCTTTTTCTACTGAAGATTGTATTTGCAGCCATTATTCTTGTGCAAGTAGAGCTGTGTTGATGATTATTTCATAAGGCCAAGACCGCTGTCCATATGGAGTCATCCTATGGTCCACACACCACAACATTAAAAAAGAAAATTATAAGAAATCTCTCCACTTCTTAAAAAATTATATTTATTTTTGGTTGGTTTTCTTAACAGCAAGTTCTGTTGCAGTGTTTGTCCTCTGTAAGGTCACGGTCCTGCCCCCACAGGGGAAGATGTTAAAACGTTGACTGTGGACAAGTCCAGATGCATCGCTTTCCTGCCAGCTGAAACAGAGCACTTACTATTGTAAATACCATAATCATCCAAGCTGACGGCATTTATCAATGATCAAAGTATGCTTTGCGTGGCACTTTCCTTTTTTATAGTTTAATGTATTTAATTACTGTTTACAGTGACTGGAAAATGGTTCATTAGATGGATCTTTTGTAGGCATTAATATAAACAGATTAGGTTTGAGATACAGTCCGCATTTGATGCGAGTCTGAATGTATTAAGTCCCTCAGTAGAGGCTAGGTGAAAGGCTTGGACTGCTGCACGTGCTCTTGGCTTCTGTACTTTGTTCCCAAAAGCTTCAAGGTACTGCTTTGGCTGACCCGAGAGTGTCGCCCTTCTGGGGCGCAGCTTTTCTTTTCTTTCCATTAGACCATTCTGAGTTGGATATCTTGTGTGGTGTTCTTTAAAGGCCGCGGGATTAAAAGTCTTCCAGCCGTGCCTCTTCCTGATGGGATCCCTGTTATTACTTTTAAAGCTCCTTTTCCTGTGCCTTCTTCCAGAAAGTCATCTTCCCCTCCCCAGCCAGTTGGAGCAGCTGAAGCATTGAGAAAGCTCTTTCACTCCAGATCACCTTGTTCGTGACACCGGGGAGCCTGCAGCAGCCGTGAGCGAGCAGCATTTAAACTTTTAGCTAGTGAAGCGAGCACTTGGCTTGTGCCAAAGAGGCCTTCAGAATAAATCCAGCCAGGACAGTGCGCTGTCAGGCTGGTATGTAAGTGCCAAAAGTACGGTTGCAACTTCAGCGTGTTATGGTGCTGCCGTGTTAGATTTTTAGCTGTTGGACACAAGGCTGTTTCAGAATAAACCTCTGAGTATGATTACAGCTAGTAACCTGAGTGCTTCAAGGACTTCTGTCTGTATTTTGTCGTTCTTGAGCATTTTAAGTTAGAAAGCCAAAAGGGATGTAATTTACTGCTTGCCCGATAAAAGGACCGCAGCACAGTCCAAACTGTTGGGCAAAATCCAGGCAGGTTTTTAGACCTTTAGTTCACCTGAAAATGAAAGGAAAGCCCTACATGTGAGCCAGTACCGGTGCTCTGTGTTGGGCTGTTTGGTCTGCTTCTCTCTTGCGTTTTAACCCTTCACAATCCTGACAATGCTCGTGTATATATTGATGCACAACTTGAAAGTAGGTTTTGGGTATCTGTGTAGAATGATCACCAAAAGGAGAAGGCCAGTCTTCCCTCGTCCATCTTTCTGTTTCTCAGTCTTTTATTTCTGCGTGTTGTTTAACTTGTGGCACTTAAGCTGTCGCAAACCTCATTGAGTGTTCTGCTGCTCGACTTAAGCATCTGCATCTTTTCTTTCTAGATAATAGGAAGATGATGCTTGTTACTTTTTTTCAAATTATTGCAAAATACCAGGAGGAGGTATATTTAAAAGAAAAAAAGAAAAAAAAGAAATATTACCTTCTCTGGAAGAAGTGTCTACAAATATCCAGGCATCAATCTTTATTTCAGCAGATTCAATGGATGTGGCAGGAAGAGTTATTATATAGCATAGTCCTCCTTTTATTAAAAATAAACTGGGCTAGTTTTTTTCGCAGTTTCTTGTGGAGATGCTACAGATTGTTTATGCTGCATCAAGGTAAGAAAACTTTTTATTGGAAATGGTGCTTCAAAAACTTAAACAAAATAAAGTGTAAAAACATCTAGAAAGTTTAGACTTTGTCAAACAAAGCCTTACACATAGTACAGCTCAAATACTTAGTTTCATATCTTTTTTGAAATGGTTTGCAGGGTAAGTTTTACTGGCAGGTGTGGATGGTGAACTTTATTTTGCATGAGTGGAGAAAAAAATAAAAAATTCCTTTTTCACTTAAACTGAGGTGAATCTCAAGCAACTCCTCTGTAATCAATACTGTACTTTAGATGTGTTATTTTTCCTGACAGCACTGCTGCATTTCTATTCATCTGTCAAAGACAGTATTGCAAGATTCAAATAGGAGTGCTTTTTGCAAGTCTTCACAGTTGTGTTTTTTTCCCATAAATCTAACTGGAGAAGCCTTTGAGGACTCTGCGTTAAAAAAAATAATAATAATAAATTCTAATGTGCTAATTATTATCCGTGCTAATCTTCTGATGTTTTAAAATCTGTAATGTTAACATGGACAATGTCATGTCAAAATAGTCAAACATCTATTTTAGTGTGCAGAAGAACAGCTTTGCTGCTAGACTTGTGTGCATTTGTAAACCTGGGTGGCTGGCCAAGACTTCTAAGCAGGAAATGTTATAACAACGCAGTGATCACATTTTACAATGATGATATTTTAAAATGGCAAAAATAACAACAAACTGTATTGGATAATATAACTTGTGCAGACACCCACTCGAAAATCCCACAAATATGATGGGTTTATTTCTAGTGCAGAAGATATAGAGCCATAGTAGTTATGAAAAATAATTTCGCCAAAGAGGGTTGTGAGAATTTGTCTATGCAGCCTCATGTTTTCACAAAATTTCTTAGGAAAGAAATCTTTTCTTGACACCCTGCCCTATACTATGCCACAGATATTATGCCTGGTGTATCTTTACTAACTCCTTCTGTAATTCAGACCATGAGTGGAACCTTTCCACTTCTCATGCCAGAGGTAGATTAATGCAGTGGAGCATTTTTCCATTGCAAATCCTTGCTATAAAGATGGGAGAATGGACTGCATAATGCCATGGATTATGTTTCTATTATAGATCTGAATTAGTGGGTATTCTTAAATATAGCAAATCTTTGTCTTGGTTTTCTTCCCAGGCTTTTCTAGTCCTCAAAAAAAATAATAATAAAAAAATCTAGATACATAGGCAGATAGTGCCAAGGATAATTTAAAGCTACAGAGTTGTTTTGAGATTAAGCAGTGGCGTATAAGTACAGAGGCCCACCTGGACAATACGGCCCCTTCCTGCAGACCCGTGAGGGAATTGAATTGAAAACCAGTGTTTTGCTGAGCAGCCTGTGATGTCTACCTGAAGAGCCTTGAGTATGCAAATGCCACGATCAGAGCATTGTATACTCTTAGGAAAGTGTCAGGGTTCTTTGGGGTTTATCTGGTATTTTCTGATTTTGCCCATTTGTAGCTGGAGATGTCACAGCAACAGCCGGTCATTATTTGCTCCTTTGGTTCGTGCACTTGCAGTAAAGCTCACGAAGATCACATACATAACGCTTGTGCTAATCACAGTTATTCTTAAAAAGCCTACCTTGATTCATTGTCTAAAGAAAACTTAACGCTTCTGACTGGGTAGGACAAAACCCAGCGAATGATACTGGAATGCAGAGCTGCAGGGTAATAGTGTCCTGAACCCGCGTACCACCGCGGCAGTGGGCTCGCCTGTGCAATTACACCGATTTCAGTCAAATGCAAATGATCTTCAGAAAACCGTGTCAGAAGAGAAAGAGTTAAATTCTAAAATCTTATCCTGTAACTGTAAATGCCATTTTTCTTTCTTCACAAATGTAACCTTTTAACATTTATTTTTAGCTTTTGCATTAATATATGTAAAAATATTAAAAGCTCTTGTATATTACATTAAAAACTTATGTCAGCTGCCCTGCTTTTTCCTATTTATTAAAACTTTTCAAGCAGTGAAAACATTTTACTTGTTAATGAGGGGAAGAAGGAAAATTAATGACATAGAGCTTGGATCTTCCAAGATGTCTCCTTTTAACCATGCAAAACCAGCTCTTTTTCTTACACTATGTAGTTTAATTTCTGTGTTAGGGTTCAGTAAGCAAATGCAAATAGATTTAATGATTTGCATCAGTAGATCACTTCTCAGTTTAATATCCTCTGATATTTTGGTCAAGGACTTTTTCTTTGGAAGGCTAGTGCTGTTTTGTAGACTAAAAATATTAATAATGGTAGCATTGTTATGTTCAAGTAAAGCAAGGCAAATGTATAACTTATTCAAAAGCAGCATCTCGTATTATCTTCTCACCAAGATCATGCAGTGGAAAAAGTTATCCAGAAAAAGACACTTAAGAAATAATTGTGACTTGCTGATCATATTAAACATTTAGTGCTGGTTTCCGTATCACATCTCATCTCATTTTCCTTCAGTATCAGGATTTCAAAATGCTGACACAAAGTGCTCCTGCCAGTAGTGAAGGACCTCACCCCGGTATTGGCACGTGGAGCGGGTGCCACGTCAGCTGGGAAGGCTGGAGGCTGCCGGAGGACCCCACTGTACAGCCCACACCTCAGGCTTTCTCTGAAAGCCTCAAGCTTCTGGTTTTGCCTTTTGCTGTCAATATCAGCAGGTACAAAGCTGTTCCTAGAAACATGGTGATTTATATTTTCTGCATGTACTTTCTGAATATTAAATCTAAGTGTAATTTACATAGACTCAAATCCAAGTCCCATTGAAGTCTGGGAACTGTCACTTCAGCAGGAGAGACTGAGTGGTCCCTTGCAGTTCTTATAAACATTTCTGAAAGTTTTAAAATCTTAAATGCATAAGTCTTATGTTAGCAAACCACATCAACAGGCAGTAACTGAGCTCTTCTATGCTGCTGGCATTATATGCCAGAGGCCAGTAAGGGTGATAGGGTAGGAGTTTGCTGCAGACCGTGGTATTGAGGGGGGACTGGAAATGTCCATCTAGTAGTGTGGAACAGAACTGCATCCTCCTCAAATTAGAAAAGACTTAATTGGCGATTTTTAAATCCATTGTCAAAGGATTTTGCATTATCTTTCCTGGTGAAAAGAATATAACTGTTCCACTGTTAAGATGATTTAATCGCTGACATTGTCAGCAATTGCCTAACTATATCATCTTTAAATCAAACTTCCCCAAATTCCTTAAAGGAGTTACTCATTAAACTATTAAGTGAGAAGAATTCTAGGGATAGATATACCAGAGACTCAGCATCCATCGTTGTTAGTTCTCAGAAGTCCTGATTCAGTAAAAATAAGTTCCTATTGGATTTTGAAGAATTTAAAGTTGTTTAGTACATATAATCCTTCAAGTGATAAATACTCACAATTGCCTCTTTGCATATTAAAATGAGTCCTTGTTGGTAATAAAAGCTTTTTTGATTGCTTCTAAACTTCTGAGTGAACGTATTATGTCATAAACAGCAAATGTGAAATCCTGGTGATCATTTAATCAAATTAGGTTTTGAACAGCTATCAATTTCTTTAGTTAATTTTGACATTTGGGAGGCTTACTGTTGTAGTCTACTAATACGTAAATTGTCATTCGTACTAATAGATTTTTTTAATTGCATTTTATTTTGCTTAATAATATTGTAGATTTATACATGATTTTACAGATTGCCTGGTGTGAAAGAGGACTATTGTAGAGGATATTTCTGCTTGTGCTAGTTCAGGGCAGGAAGCAGTAAAGCAACGAGGTAAAATTAAAATAAGTTTGTCTCTTAGACTATCAGTCAATTTTTGTTTTCATTTATCTCTCCTCATCGTTAGTGATGTGTGCCCTTGATTTGGTCATCCCGCAGTTAGGTTTTGCTCATGTTCAGGCTATTATGATTCACGTAGTCTCTCTGTACAGTAACCATCCTGCTTCTGTAGATGTTTTGTTCATATTATGTGCTCTTTGTGTTGTGATTGTTTCATGGGCACTGTGATACAGATGTGTGTGGCACCACCACTGATTTAATACGCAGACACACACACAAACAAAATTATCTTATCCTGGAGATGCTGGGCAGACACTGCCTGGCTTGGTGTCAGCTTGGCTCCCGGGAGGAGGAAAGGCATCTAGCACTTAGAGTTTCAGCTGCACAAATGGTGAGCATGTTCTGGTCCTAATGGAAAGCCTCTCCGGAGCTGGAAAGAAAACATTCCAAAAGACTAGTTTTTTACCACATTCATTGCACTGTATTACTGGACGGCTAGACATATTTATCACATATGAGAACCATGTTGGAAAGCTGCCTGTCTTACAGACATTCAGGATTTGAGATATATATATTTTTACTATGGAGTGTCTGGGCAATTAGATTATTTTTCAAGCTTTTTTACTTCAGTCGTATGCACTGAAAAGATGCAGGATAGGGACTGTGGTTTAGCTGCCATACAGACCGTTCCACAAGGACAAAGTGATGTGACACTGAAATGCTTCTTAAATCTTTATTTACCGCGTAATGGCAGGCTGTTTGTTTTCATCCTGCCCCAACCAACCTGTGGCACTGAAGTTGCTCATATGAAAGGCCTTGAAAGTCTACTTTAATAAGATAAATATTTTTACTGTCCTTTGAGTTTCAATGAGAAACCTCTTAACTTTCCTAAAAGTGAATTGAAGGTTTCGTCACAGGTTGCTGTCCAGAAGAATGAGTCTCCCTGAAAGAGTGGCCGTTGGGTTCACGGGTGGATCAGTCCACGCTAACGCAAAAAACATACTCGTCTGTAGGAATAGGTGTGGCCATCAGGCAATTATTGCATTATTTAAAAAGCATTATGGAAATACACCAAGTTGTTGATGGCTGTTCCATTAGACCTAGACCTCTTGTGGCACGTGGTGCTACAGTAGACTAATACAACCATGCTGATCAAAAGGCAGCCTGTGGAAAACCTCTTCTTGTGATGGCTAGCTGCCCTGAACAGCCTGGGGTACAGATGCCTAGATATAAGGGAGAAAGAGAATATTTCCTCCCACTTTTTAAACTCTTCACGTTCAATGATCAGACTTGGAAGGAGTTATAGAAAGTTTAACCACTATATGAAAGAGTTGGTCATAAATATAAATCAGCTTATATTAAGGCAATTTGAAATGTACTACCTCAATAATTTGAAAGTAGTCATTTTTCACAGCTCATGAATGTTCCTCACCTCTGAAAATAGTTTGTTCTAATTTTAAACACTGACACGAACACTTGAATATAGAAAATGTCTCGTGTTTATGTATCTGAAATTCAAAAGTCCGGACTGACCTGATCTCTGTGTCGAACCCTTTCCCTCTCTCCCAGACAGAGTGCCAGAGCCTGCCTTGGTTCTCTCCACCTCTCTTTGAATTCTTGGAACCAATCTGATTTCTTCTGCCGATGGTGGCAGGTACCGCCACCCAACGTGGATGTCGTCTTTGGCAGGGGGGGACTTGTTGCTTGCTTTTGCAGGCTTTTTCCACGTTAAAGTTTCTGGAGGTTTTCTGCTTTTGCTGCTCTGATGGTGTGCTTGTCTGTTAAACCCGATCCCCATTTTACTTGGCTTCAGCGTTGGTTGCAATTTCTGTTGGTCATGGTTGGGATCACCTATCAACTCCTGTAGGTCAGGAGTTTTCTGTGTGCTGGGTAATATTGCTTGTGACTCTGAGCTTGTCCAGATGCTCTTCATTTATGCAGATATCCTCTGGGTTTTAAGATTTATGCTTCAGTGTGAAACAGAGGATATCCTCAGAGTTGTGATAGCATGTCTCGTTTCCTGTCTGTTCTGGGAAATACTTTTTTTTAATACATTTTTTTTTCAGAGGACTTATAGCAATAACAAAAGCAGACAACAAAAGAATACAGGAACAAAAATACATTCATGATGCATATGAATTCCAGTGTATGTAGCTAACTTGAACAAAGAATCTTCTGCCTGAACTAATGATAAATCAAAGTAAAGAAATGCCAAATGGTCAAAAAACAACCCCCAGGTATAATGAAGCTGAAGGAAAATAAAAAGTAGCAGTACACATACACATTCTTGTCAACATTTCTTACCTGCTGATAGTGCTGTATGTTCACATCTTGAATGAGTCAGACTTTTAACTTTGCCTGTGATGTAGATCTGGAATCTTGCATCCTTTTATAGGCTTCAGTATGTAAAGTAAAATGTCTTGTTTTGAAAGCAGTGTTATCTACACAGCCACTTTTAGCCCAGCATGCTAGGGGTAAAAATTCTGTTGTTGTTGTTGTTGGATTCTTTATATTTCCAAGAGACAAAGTAGGGCTGCTTCATGTTGGATTTAGCATTTGGATGACTGCAGGTATTTCTGATTTATGTCTGACTACTTACTGGTATTCATGCCAAAAGCTTGCCCCATCTTAATTCTTAGTTTAATTGAAATCTTTAATAGATCTGGACATATATTTACTAATTTATTAAATAGTAGCCTTGCTGAAATAATAAAGACAGTTGTGACACTTGCATATTAAATTTTTGTTTTGTCTCAGTTCACATTGTTACTTTGTTACACTCAATACTTTTCTTTTGGGTCTATCACTTTGTTATCAAAAATCCGTAATAATTGGGGTAATTTATCACCAAGATAACTCAACTTACACAACTTAACTACAGGCTCTGTCAGGCTAGCACTTACCAAATTGAAAGGTCTGCTTTGTTTTGGACTCCAGGAGAGACATCTGTGTACATTAATTGGGATACATCTTTTTCATTCATCCAGCACTTCTAAACTGGGAGTCCTGTTAAGTACTGACTTTCCACCTGGAGTAAACTTTTCAACTGCTAATGAATTGAATTTTAAAAATGGTCATATTTTTCTTAATTGTTCCATCATTTAAAATAAATGGTCATGCTATTGCTTCTGAGTAATCCAGCATATGATGCCCTTGTTTATTTGACAAATTCCTATGAAACTGGCATTCCCAACACATTTATCCAATAACGCAGGTGGCAGCATTTATTCTATATACTATGGACATTATTGTATGGTACAAGTACTTTTCTGCCCACCAGAAATCCCTGAATTAGGTTTCAGTCTACAGAAGGGATCATCAGTTGAACAGTTAAGAATCTGTTTCAATGGATCTTTTAAGTAATGATGTTTGTTACTGTACATAGGAGGAGCCTTACTGGTTCAATTAGGATTGCAAAATATTTTTGTATACACTTAAAAAAAAAATCCCTAAAGATTTTTTTTTAACTACTTGACCACTTGCGTGGGGAAGAGTTGGAGACTTGGGTTTGTTGGAGCTCTATTAAATAGCGCAACCGTCTTTCTGAGGCTCTTGAATATTTCTTTTTGAATTGAAAGGTGGATGAGTATTGTACATTTGTATTTGTTCATCTGATAATAGACAGTGAGAACAGGACGATGGGCTTTCCTTGGCAGTGGTTACTGAACCCCCCTTTCTCAGCCCCCACCCTTGGGACGCTGATACTGCAGCGAGCCAAGAGCTTAGCACCAGCGCCGCAGACACAAATTGAGGGCTTCGTCTGCGATGTTCATCCTGTACTTACTGAGTTTGTTGTCATAGAGGCTGTTTTATGGTAGTGCTTCAGGATTTTCCTGTTGCTATTCTGCTTTTGCAATGACACTTGGCCACTGCTGCCTGAGTTTCATTAGCTTGTTTGGCTGCTCTCTTTTCTTGCACATAGTCTCCCTCGTTTCTTGGTCTGGGATAAATATGGAACTGCGCTTCGTGTTGCACTTTCATTGTAAATTGCTCCATAAAAATTCTGTGTCTTTGTAGTTATTGTCTCATCTTTCATACTTGAGGGAATACATTTGCTATTGTATCTCTGCTCTACTTACCCATTCGTAGTCTTTTCCTTTCGGTGTAAGGCAAAGTCTTGAGCAATCTGTTTAGTAAAGCACTCTTTCTACTTCTTGTACCTTGACGATTTCTTTCTGTTACACAGATAACATCAGAGGTACTGTGTGGGGTTCCAGGTTCCTGTGTTTTATGTGGGTCTGGTCGTTATATTTAAAGGAAAGATACCTGGCTGTATCTAACAGTAAGTTTTTGATAGCGTGAACTCTTAATATTGCACATGAGAGTTGCTCTGACCCTGATTCCTTGTCCTCAGAACTGGAGGAACAGATTTTCATTTCTCTTTTGTAATCTGGCACAACTCAGATTTCCTACCTTTTTTTGTTCATTCTAAAATGCATTTAGAACAAAATAAGGTTTGTGGCTTATGATTTCTTTAGCATAAATTAATCGGAAGAAATCATAGTTCAGAATTGCTCTAGACAAGCAGTTGAAATAAACATTCGCAGTTATTTGTGTTGTCATGCAATCCTTTCACATTTAGATGTTTTTCTAGGAGATTGTATGTACTTCGTGTCTGTCTTAATTGTACAAGTGTATATAAAATTTATGAACAAAAACTTATCAAAGTGTTTCATGTAAAAATACAATTTAAACATGCTAATTTTATATCATCAATAGAAAGGACATAACTTCAGCTTTTTGCCACTGTCTTATGGCAAGTTATGAGCTAGAATCTACAAACTTTTATTTTCAAAATTTATGAGAAGACCCAACATTTCAGTACATTTTTTCGTATTTTTGAATATGATTACTTTCTCGTGTAACTTCTGAAAATTCAATCTTGACAAAGTTGTAAAATCTTTTTTGTTCTTGTGCAGGGAAAAATGCCCTATCTTCTCCCAGTATGACAGCATTTCTAAAAATGAAAGAGCAAGGAAATGCTTTTCTGTCTTTTGGTACAGGAGTAAAATTGATTCCCGAACATGACTCTTTTAGTTTTGTGCAGCTTTATTTCTTAAGCAATACCTATTACTGTAGTAACGGTTGGCAGAAGGATCAGGAATGCTGCTCAGAAAGCCAGGTACTGTCAGTTCTTTAGGTTGCATTAGAGGAACTGGTTTTCTACAGAGGAACCGGACATCTCCATTGGTCTCAGGTCTCCCATGATGGGACAGCTAAGTTACAGCCCAGCTGACCTTATGAAAAATACTGAGATCTAAGGAGAGGTTGAAATTCATTCCAATGTCCTCTAGCTTTGTTCTAGAAAACCTCATTTTGGGTGAAATCCTCATGGCCTCTTTGATTTGCAAGGGTTGAAACTGTGCAAATGCCACTGTGTTTGCAAGATAAAATATTTAGCCATAATGCAGATGCCTTATCTCATAATGAATGTGAATGGACTTCACATGAATGTGAATGAATGCATAGAGAAAAATTAAGCTGCAGATTGCTTGTATTATTGCACGTTTTACTACAGAATTGCTACCAGTTGTGTGATGTCTCAAGTGTTTGACATCAGATAGAGCGCTGCCAGAGCATGTATTTTGATCTTCATTTACCAATAAAAAGTTTCACATCTTTATCATCTTAAAATGTCTTTAAGGCTAGAAAGATCTCTGTAGCCTGATAACTTCGGCGTTTAAGAACGTTAGTATATAAAAGTGAGGAAGAGAGTTGATGCCATTGTTCTGATTTAAATGACAAAATTATAGGCAGGTATGTTAATGAATATCTTTACTGAAGAACTAATTGCTTAACTCAAACTCATCTTTTTCTTTTCTTTTCTTCCTATAACTAAGCAGATCCCAGCATATTTTACTTGAGCTGCTTTCGTGGAACTGCACGTTCTTAATTCCTTCGTGCCATTACCTCTTAGTAAATGTTTTTGGACCATGGTACGTGGAGGCGTTAGCAGGCTTTGTGGCTCTGGCCACTGCAGACACACGCAGGGTTTGGCTATGCCGAGGGGCAGACCGCGTTACAGAAATGGCACGTGAGCTCTGAAAAATGAAACGGAGATATTGCATCTTAACAGCTGAAACTGAGTTATCGCATTTTAGGAGCAATCCTAATCCAGCCCGTATTGCTTGTGAACCTGATGCGGTGCCTGCTCCTGGGGCTCTCCTGCTGCGTGCAGCTTCACGGCTTGACGGGGGCAGTGCGGCCATCCCCATGTCCAGCTCCTCCACGGGCCTCGTGGGTGCGGCAGCGGCCGTAGCTAGAGCTCGTGGTCAGTATCTGAAAATCCTCTTTCATCTTCATCTCTTTGGGATGCAAAAGGACTTGTGGTAGGCCGTGTCAAGGCCACGTCACCTACTTAAGCCCCCACCATTCTCCTGTCCTTTACATTCCTGACACTGCAGGGAAGGAGAGGGGAGGCCGGGAGGGTTTGGAGCTGCGCTGCCTCCTTGCATGTTCACCTCGGGGTGCCGTTGTCCAGTCGGGCTCCTTGTGGTGCTGCTGAGGCCAAGGGTAAGAGGCGAAACCCCGGTACTGCAAACTGGACAGGGTGGAGAACATGGGCACTTGAGATGAAGCATTGATAGCCAAGGAGAAGAACATGGTGGGATGTAGAGGAAAAGGAGGAGTTGGCAGAGGTGGTCTGTCACAAGTGAGCTGGAAAACACCTCTGCTGAACGCTGGCAGCCACGGTGGCCAGGAGGCCTGTGGGGAGGCAGGGCAAGGCCACGTTCAGCCGCAGGTCATTTTAATCCTCCTGGGAGGGGGGATCTGCACAGGCCAAGGCGTCCCTGCAGGAAGGCGGCACGTCACACGCTGCCGGCTCCACACCAACCCACGCGTGGCATCTGGGATTTTGGTGTTCCCTTCCCCTACAAGTCTGCTAACAGCTCGTTGGGCTTTAAATACCTTGGAGGAATAAGGGTTCTTTGTTCATCTCAGACAGCTTTGCAAGGTAGCGGTTTCCAAAACACAGTTATCTTCACAGCATCACTGGCTTCCAAAACCTTCATGGTGGCAAATCAGTGCTGTTACTCCCCGTTTGGCAGACGTGGCTTTTAGGATGTGGAGATGCGTGTGGCCATACCGGGGAGTAAATGGCTGCAGCTTCCCAGGCTGTTAAAACGTCTCCCCTGAAGAGAAATGTGGGTTACGGCCTGTTTCAGGCTGTACCGCGTCGCTGTCAGCTTGAAGTTCCCAGCAGTGCAGCAGGACCCACGCTTCCGTAATGTACAGTAGGCATTAACTATTTCGCTGGGATATATGAACTTTGGAAGTGTTTCTCTATATGTACAGCTTTGTACTTGAAAGAGGGTTGAATATTGACCTAATTTGTCTTTTAAAAGGACACAGAGTTTTACTAGAATACTTATGCTATTGAACTAGACAAATGCAGGTACTATTCCTTTGGTAGTCGGTGTAGAAGGTTGATGTGCTATAAGATTTACTGTGCATCACCTTAGCCATCATTCCCATAAGTATTAATTTTAACTCCACTAATAAGAAACTGAACAAAAGTGGAATTATGAGTTCAGTAGTATTCTATGAAAGGTCAGTTGTTAAAAAGGCAGAGTCTGACATTCTGTGAAAAAGGTGCCTTCATTAATCATCCTGATAGGATAGCATAGGATATTCTTGACCAATACCCACGAACCTTACAATATAATGGTTCAGGAAGTGGTGCTTAATTCTTTGTATAAAAACAAGGATTATTTGAATGAATGCACAATGGCCATTTTTAATACTGTAACATCGCTATTTCTCAATGCAAAGTACAGAAAAAATAATGGGGGTGTTTTTTGTAAGACACACTGTCATTATTTTAAAAGTTTGTTTGTTTTATAGAAGCATATATTCTTATGGGAATAATATTTAAAAATACATTTTAAAAGAATAAAAATGCAATAATACCAAACACCAATATTAATGTAATTTATAAAGTATTTATGACCTCTTAGAAGTATTTTCCTATAATATTGTTTGAATGTGCAGCTTTGTTTAACATTAATTCATCTCTGTAAATCTTGAACAATTACTCTTGCATGAAAACAACAGTTTTAATTGCAGTATATAATGTTTTCTTGTGTGAAATTATTGTATTATATTGTTTGTGTTTTATCCTTGTCCACCGTAGTGATAGCAATTTTAAAGTTAATACAAATTATATAAATTATTAAATCCAGGCCTAGTGGAACATTAATCAGTGGAACATCTTTATTGTGAATGTTCCTGACAGATTATGTTCACCGTGATGCCCATTAATGCACTGTATTGTAAGATCCGATGTCCATTACAGAATCCCCTTTGTTACTGGTGTCAGGTTTAATTCAGGACAGCAAATCTCAGTCCAGGTTGAACCTGCTTTTTATATTTGATGGAAAATACTGTTTTGGAAGTGAGGGATCTCACCTGATTAATTCTTTCAAAGTTATTAGTTTGTGTGGCGTATTCTGTGAAATGCGGAGTCTGCAATAGTCTTTTTCCTTTAATGTCATAATTTTGCATAATGGCTGTTTGTGCTACATTGACTAGGTCCATGGATTGCTTAACATAAGTGATTACATTTTCCTATGATTATAAACTCCCTCCATTAGAAATACTGTACAAAAACTTGTAAATGATTTGTTGTTTAAGCTTTCTACTTCATTAGCTGCAATGCA
Organism: Anser brachyrhynchus; assembly: GCF_964034855.1. NCBI lineage: Eukaryota > Metazoa > Chordata > Aves > Anseriformes > Anatidae > Anser > Anser brachyrhynchus. The sequence goes on from NC_137700.1 coordinate 43,495,653, forward strand.
CACTTTACAAGAGTCATTGTCTAAGAGTTAGTAATATTTGTAATGAGCTGTATAATATGGGTCCTTTTACTAAATTTAAAAACAGATGGTATCTGTTAACAACAGTTTATCATGCAAATTGAACCCTAGCAGAATTTTCTTTCAGTGGTTATGTTGCTGTAGGCCAAATGATGGTGTCTTGTTTTCTTTTTTTTATGTAATAACAGAAGGAAATAATTGTTGTTTATAGATAGTCGTGACAGATGCAAACTAGTCATGGTCAAAACTCTCCTCCCCAGAAGGAAAAATATAACCCTTTTTCTCTATTGAAAGAGTTAGATTTTCTTTCATGACTTAACAAATGCTTTGATATTTAATTTCAACATTTGTCATTTTTTCTCTTCATTCCAGATTTTTTAGAAACACGCTTAAGATTTTTCTCATTTAAGTTGTGAAGCAGCTGTAAGTGAGAATTTCCCTTTTGTGAGGACTTGAACATATTGATCTGAACAATTGAAAAGATCAGAGGATGTAATGTACTCGTTTTTCTTCTAACTTTAAAAACTAAAGCAAAATTTGAACATATTATATTAGCAGTTGTGAAATTGTAAGGAATCCTTTTACAGTATTCTTGTTGCCAGTCCTGAATGGGGGAAGACTTTGAAGTAGAGTCCCCATTTATAATACTGTTTTTCCCCTCTTTATAAAAATATACAGAATTATTATTTTTAAATATTATTTATTTATTTATTTATTTATTTATTTATTTATTTATGCCCTGGAGTGCCCAGCCCTCCGGTGGTTTACCCGCTTTCTTTTGATGGGGAAGAGGAGAAGGAGATGTATGATAGCAACCAGAGAAGACAAAACCTACCTTTTAGTTTGGCCGAAGAAAATGTTTAATAATCCCTTCCAGGACAGCTGATTAGAGCCGGGACTGCTCCCGTGTGAAGAGGAGCACGGTGGGTGAGCAGCAACAGTGTGCAGGGACCAACAAGGATTGTTCGACCTGCTACAGAGAAGAGGGATCTTTCCAGACCAATCCTCTAGCGTAGGACGTAACTGGAGACGATCACACGGAAGATGCTCTGAAGAGGAGAATTGGGTTTTCACGGTTTTCTTTGTACGTGGCTTGAAGTTTTTGGTGTTTCCACCTGACAGGCAATCTCTTCCAGGGGCACTGTGCTGTAACGCTCAGTAAAGGCAGTCTGTTGTTCTGAAACAGACTCAGAGAGAGCTTTCTCATTCCTCTGTGCACACAGTATTCATGCTACCTTTTTCAGGACGGTTGTTACGGAGCTGTTTTGTCATTACTAGCCTAACCCGGATTTGATGCGGATACTAATGACTTCCTATCCTTGAGGCATGGGCTCTTATCTCTTAGTACTGAAGCTAGTGGAGTCGAGTCCTGGTATATCACTACGCTTTCTAGGTGTATAATCAATGACAGCACAAACTTATACTTGAGCTAGTCTCTGTGCTACAGGAGAATGTCATGTGAATAACTCTCCAGTTTTCCTTTACCGAGCACCAAGTTGGGTGGTTGTCATCAAACAGCACAAAATTCTGCTCACAATTCCCAACATAAAAGATATTTTGTTTGAAAACTGCTGTTACATGTGCAGCAAAATTAACATCTGTTGAAGTATAGCTTTTTTTTTTAATAAGCTGTGTAGACTGCCGTGTCCTATTTTTAGCTCTGCAGCTAGATCTGTGCTATTTTAAATCTCAGCCTGTGAAGCAAAGGCCATAGCGCTCGTGGTTCTTTTAAGTTCACTTAGCTTAGTGCTTGTACGTCTGACCCTTAGTGTTTTCGTCAGCTCTGTGGGCCTGATGGTAAGACTTGTGTTCCCACCATCCCCCAGTAAAATTTGTCTCCAGCCACTGTAACTAGACTAAAATTGTCTTTCCCCTCATAACACTGTTTTTACTCCAGAAGTGGTGCCTAGCAGGTCGCAGTGCTGGGTTATCCCATTCTGGCAGTTGGTGGACAAAAGAAGAGAGCAGGTGTAGTGCTGGGGTTCGTTGCAGAGGTGTGGGCAGTCGAGGAGGGTGAGAAGCTGAGCAAGACTGGAGCAGAAACCCCAACCAGCTCTCCTGGGTAGAGGTTGTAAGATACTATGCCCGATGCATTGGTAAGGAAATTTTTGTTGGTATTGCCCCATCCTACCCTTTAATAAGGACTTGCACTATTTTTTTTCAGTTCTAGCAGGGAAAAAAATAATTAAAAAAAAAAAAAAATCTTGAAGTGGTTCTGCACAACTTGGGTGAGGGACCGGGGATTTAAGCGGAGTCAGGTATGACCTGGTGGCGTGGGGACAGCCGGAAGGCTGGTCAACACGTTGGACAAGACGCTGCCCTAGAAGAAAAGCAGGGAGGCACCCTGTGGAGGAGCGGGGTTGGAGCCGTGTGGAAGGCAGTGCAGCCTTTCTGCCTCTTGGCCCAGTTTAGTCCCATAGGTATGAAAATACCTTGATACCCTTTCATGGTGCGTCGTGGGAGAATCCCACGTCTGCTCGGCTGTGGAGCATTGCTGACTCACACGCAACACTCACGTTGATTCATCTGTCAAATGCCAGCGCTTTTCTTTGCCTGTATTTCTGAGCTAATTCGACCATTTTTACTCTGGGTACAAATGGACTAGCACCATGGAAAAACATCGGCACCGTTTATCTGAAGAAGACCGCGTTTTAAGCTGAAATGAACAAACAGAAGCCTCGGTGGGCTGTATTTCCCATAAAGGAGTGGGTGCTGGGTGAGGTCAGCTCTTGACGTGAGTTTCCTTCTGCTGCAAGCCCTCACCAGGCCGACTGCAAATCCAGTGACTCACTGGCCGAGGGACCGGCCTTCGTGCACGATGGTGCTGCTCTCTTAGTTGTCCACTGGGCCCAATTTATTCTAGGTCAGCTGTTACTTTGGGAAGGAGGCAAAACTAGAGCCCCTTATCTCTAGGACTTTGTTTTAGATTAACCCAAGGCTAGTAATGGCTGGAGCTCATTACTGTATTATGGTTATTCAGTGGCTTATATAGTAATTTATGGACCCAATTAATTTTCTACTTCACAGGTGTTCCTAGTAACCAGTGGTCTCTGAAGAGGTGTCCAATTTTAAATAGGTGGTGGAAACTCCTCAACTCTGCCATTTAAGATGGTTTGCTCAGGTCAAGTGATGCATGCATCTCATGTTTATTTGGCCTCCTGAGATGTCTCTCTTGTTCTCTCATCCACCTTTACTTGTTATTTGTCCAACTTCTGCGGTTTATGGCAGTTTGCAGTCCTTCGTGGCTGGCTGATGTCAGCACGTCCACGTTTCCCCCCCCCCAGCAGCTGCAGAAGATGAGGAGGTGAGGCACTTTGTTCCGATCATCCATGGAAGAGGCGGCTTTACATTGCCGGCGGAGAGATGTTGCTCCTAAAGTAGTGGTGGTGGGACTGAACGGTTAATTTTGGAGGTGACGGGCTGCAGAACAAGTGGGGCAGTCCCTGCCTCGGCACTGTTGTTTTGCGTGGCTCTGTCTTTCCGTTAGCCTGTTTGCAGAAACAAATACGCAGGTACGCCTTGTGGTGGACGTTGGGGACCTCCTGTGCCCCCCAAAACTGTGATACAAAGCTGGTGTGGCAGGGGTGCCAGACTCCCTGATCTGAAGGCAAGAAAACAGGCAACCCTATTCAGTGAATAAAAATGGGAAATACATTGGAGTCTAGATACAGTATCTTTGTAGTAATAAAAGCAGTAGTACAGATTTACTGGTGAAGGAGTTTTAACTGTAATACTGTGGAATAGTAGGTTATTTTGTGTTCAAGAGCTACATTTATCACAAAAATGATGATATACAAATCACTTCCATATCACAAAATGTTCTTGGTCAAAATTGGCTTGAGGCAAGTGATATCTTCGAGTAAACAGTATATGAAGACCATATCTTAAAATGATAGATCACCTAATTTTGTTCTGACAGAGGTTTTTGCCGCAACAAACATCTGTCACTGAAATACCAATTCAGAGATATGGAAGCCAAATTGTGGAGGTTTTCTAGTATTTGTCACTCCTAACTTAAGAATGCTACTGTTAGTTCTCTAGATATTTGAAGATAGTAGGCAGCTTGCAGTTTAAACACCCTAACATATTTAGTTAAGTATTTTAAGAGATGTAAGCATCTGTAAATGCAGATTAGCAAATTCTGAAGTGCTACACATTGACTCTGTATAGTAAATGCAGAGCTGATTTGTTGCTGATGCTGCATACAAATCGGGTGAAAACATAGCTGGTGTTGTGTAGAAGAGTTTAAAAATATTTGATCACTGAATGCGCTGTTATTAACTGAATTTTAGAGCGATGAGTGTAAAATGAAATGCAGGCTTTGCACGGAGCCAGTACTGCCATTTTGGAATTTTCAATGTGGGGTTGGCAACAGCATAGCTGAGCACCAAATGGCCTCGCGTGGCGCGTTTGGTGCTCCGTGCTTTTCAGCGGGATGCAGTTCTGTCAGGACAGCTCGCTTAAGGAAATGGTGCATTATGCAGAGCTCCCTGGGACCTAGGGGAAAGGAAAGAATTTGTTGCTGCAGAGAGTATGAGTACCACATAGTTCTGATACACCCTTCGAAAACAAATTTCTGACCCTGTTCTACAGCTGAGTATCAAACAATCGTCAAAAACGGAGATTTCATCGTAAGCATTTAGACACCTGATTAAATTTTATTTGGTTGATAGATGTTAGGGGATATAAAGGCAATAAAAATAGAAATATCCTGTATTCCAATGTAATTAGTTTTTATGTGTTTATAATTAGCACCTTTTTAATAAATAACATAAACTAAACAAAAAAAAATGCAAATGCAGTACAGAAATTAGTTTTTAAGTCTGATTTCTGTTGACCTGCTGCAGGAAAATAAAATTTGGCTGCAAGCTACCAACATTCTGCGATATTTTGCAGGAAGGATGCAATGGAAAATACCAGGTCCTTAGAGGAGAAAAGCAGTTACTGACAAGTCATGTTAGAAATTTTTCCAAGATTATTATTATACAACACATTTTGGCCTAATTGCTTTGAATACCATTGCTGTTTCTTTACTCTGTTAACAAGAACGTCCCTATCAGTGCAATCACTAAGGTTTAATTTAAATACATATCTTCCCTTACAGGCTGCCTCAGCACAGAGGAAACATTTCCAATGTAAAAATGCAAATGTGTTATTCTTAGTAACTTCAATTTTTTTCTGTTCCTTTTTAAATGGTGCTACGACTCAGTCTGAATCGTGAAAGATCTGATAGAGTTTTCTTTGCTCAAATACATGTTTTCTCTAAGTTACATAAATTTCTCAAAGTAAAGCCATTGGGTTCATTTAAATTTCTCTGTCTATACATAATGTAGAAAATGGAAGCCCAGTTCGAGCTAGACAGCCTATATGTAATAATAAACATGTGAGAACCAGAAGTTGAGTTTCCTTACCTATGTTATCTGTTCTTGTAATTACCTAATGCTTTTTGCTGAATTATTTTAGAAGCAGATTTTTAAAAATGTATGCTTCTGGTTTTGGGGACACAGACTGAAATCACTGAAAAAAAAATAGTAACCACTCAGCGAATTCAAGATGTTGTAAAAATTGCTATTGGCTACTAATAGAAAGCGGGGGGAGGCTACTAGGTGTCAGAAGATTTAGTGCAAATTATTTTTCTCTGAATTGCAGATCATCTAAAGCACAATTAAAGGTCAGTTTATGTAGTATAGGAATTAAAAGTAGTATTAGCCTTCAACAGTAATAATTTATATATTTATTTAATGTGGCAAATGTAACAAGAAATCAGCAAACAAAATTATTCTTTCTCCCTAGCTTTCTGATCCACACGTTAAACTTAATCAGCATTGCTGACTGCTTAAATTCAAAATAATCTCTCAGGGCTTGTTTAATTTGGACCAAAACCTGACAAACTATTTATCAGGTTTTCCTATACAATATGGAGGAAAATAATTTGGTTAAATTTCATGAGGTGTAAATTTGAATGCATGAGATTCTGCCTTTTCTGTAACATCATAAAAGTTAATTTAACAATTCTGTAGGAGCCTGGGGGGCTGTGGTGTTTGCACTACAAAAAGTGGAGCTACTTGAGGAAGGGAGCATGGCTCTGCTCTGCCGCACGCATGCGTGCACAGGGGAAACGGGGAGAAAAATAGCGACCGAAATGTGCCATTTATATTTTGCTCTGGTTGCCAGGTAAAAAGCGTCGTGGCTGGTGTCAGAATAGTAGTTCACGGTGAGGGATACACAGCACTAACAGTGGACTTTGCTGTAAAAACCATGGGCTTCGTGGGGAGGGAAGAACGGGTTAAAGAATTCATAAAAAATGAAGGATCCTAATATTAAAGTGGGGGAAAATGTGGGTGAATGACATATTTTTTACACACCTCAACTGTCAACATTTCTAATCAAATCATCTAGCCTTCTTGCTTCTTAAATGATACAAGCAATATTTCCTGTAATAAACACCCCTAAGTCTAATGAGAGGCCCTAAGGCAACTTCAAATGTATGAATTCATTATAATTGAACAACATAATCTGCAGGGCAAAGATGCCTGCTACCCAGTCTTTTAACTTCGTACAGCTTGGGTGTTCTATGAAAAATGTTATACATTTTGTTTACAATGTATTGCTGCTATTTGAAGTATTGTATGTTCCTGTAGTACATAAGATGGGGACGCATAATGGAGGAAAAATCAAGGAGGCAATCTTTCATTTTGTTCTTGTATGAAAAATTCAAAAGACTGAAAACTCACCCAGAGAAATTTTGCAAGCATATTATTTTCCGATGTTTCGATCAATTTGTCTGTCAACCATGCTGAGAGGTGGAAGGGGCCAGCAAAAGCAATTTAGCTTGTGAGGTCCAAAATAGAAATGTTTTAGGAAACCTTGTCACATGTTATTTTTTTATATTAGAACTGCTGTGTTTTTTATTTGCTAGTCATATTATGAAGAGAAATTGGTATCAATCATCTAAATCACCTATGAATATCTGATATAACTATTACTTTTGTGCATATAAATAAGGAGAAAATATTTAAATGAAGCTTTTAAAGCGTAGGAAAACCTTTGGGTAGACAACAGGCTCCCTACTCAGGTTTTCCCATTTAAAAAATATACCGTGCATTTTAATTGATTGTACCCAAGTGACATCATACTGAATCATCTTGCATATGAACATATTGACCTCTCTGTGGCTTTAATTAAGCTATGATTGCTTTATGATAAGTTTGCTGTGGATTGATAGGTGTGCCAACTGATGTTTAAACTCGACATGGTCCGCGTGTGCATGTAGCTGTGCAAGACAACATGTGCAGGAGAGAGATTAAGTCTCTCATTTGGGGGGGTGGTGTTTGTTAGTGTGATAAATACGGTTCCTGTCACTAGTGAACTGGTGTGTACGGGCTGGGAACGACGACTATGGTGGCAAACAGCAAATTTTGTTCAGTCCCACGGCCATTGCGCTTCGCTCGTGCCGAAGTGTCGCCATTTCACAAAATGACGCGGGGAAAGTTTGTTTAATGCAGTTGATGAAATTTTCATTTTGGTAAACCAGAAGGATTTAGAAAATCTGTAATACTTCCATAATAAACAGCTTATAATTAATTTACTGGGGCCTTAAAAAGTAAAAATCAGAGCTGTCGCCTTATATTAAGCGGCTTGTGATTATTTTTGTATATGTCTGAGCATGTTTATAGGGATAAATGCATGCACAGATGCTGAAGGATGCGTAGAAAGCTTTGAAAAATGTAAATGTTGTTGACTGTGCAAACAGGAATAGCCTTTTGTAACGGAGACAGCAAAAAGCGAGGGAGAATAGCATTAGCGATGTGGCCCAAAGCCGGACTTACAGCTGTCTGCCTTTCGCTCCGATCCGACGCTGGTGTCTGTCTGCATTTTGGGAAGAAAATCGGGGAAGGTGATTTCCACAGACCTGCAAGAGGTGCATGGGCAGTCAGTGGGAGCAGCCCGTCAGTGAGCAAATCGAAGGCTGGGCGCTGCAGGTGCCCTTTAACCAGAAATGACCCTTTGAGACAAATGGTCACTGTGGGGGTGGCTGTTGAGGGAGCTAGGTTGGGTTGACCATGAGGGGAGAACGAGGTGGAGAAAATGAGAAAAATATGAGTGATGAGAGAGCTTTGGAGGGTTTCAGCAAGCGAGATGGAGAACCTTCTGGCTTTTGGAAGGAACAGTGAAGACGTGGGAGAAGGAAAGTGATTTTGTCGATAGCTTGAGATGTAAAATAAAAGTAAATAGGAGGCCAGGTGACATTTTCCCACTACTGGAAAAGTGATCGAATCCTCTGCTGTGAGAGTGATCCACTCCTCTTCACCCGATCTCAGCGATGACAAGGATGACGCAGATTATCACCCTGCTATAAAGGGAAAAAGAAGATTTCAGAGGAAAGCTGTAGAACTGCTTTGAAATGGAGGAAGCAACAAGAGATCAGGAGGCAAGATGATATCTAGTAGTCATGTCTTTGTGAGGTTCTTCTGCAAAGTAGTGACCAAATCATGATGTAGAAGAGTGCACAGAGTGGGCAAGCAGACGAGGGGAGCAAACAAAGAGTGGGGGAAAAGGAAAAAATAAAAAATAGAGGTTAGGAAATACAAGAAATCAGGATAATTGTGATCAGTAAGGCAGAGGTAGAAAACTGCATTCACTGGGCACAAGGAAGGATAGTCCTGAAGGCCATGACAGTGAGAAAACCCAAAGTTAACTGCATTTCTCAATGGGCGTTTGCGTGCTGTTTGAAGAAAGGAACTTTATAGCATCGATTAATTCTGAAATGTTAACAGATATTTGGGGAAAAATTATATTTTTAAATTTTCTTTCATTTATATGAGGAATAAATGATGACTCAGGAATATCCTTCTGAAAGCATAAGGTGGTTTCTATGAAACAGCTAAGTCATGCATGCCTCTTACAGAGCAGAAATGCATTGTCCTGTTTTTAATGGAAGACACAATAAAAAAGAGGTATGCTTTGTTCCTTCTCTTAAAGATGAGAACAGCGCTTGGTGCTTTCAGGTCCTTAGATGCTTGTGGCTTTTTGTAGGACAACATAAGTACTCGTTTAATGGCATAGCTTTTTCAATTGTGTTTTGTACCTCAGATCATCCCCTCACCTTCTGCTTCTTTATAGCCCTTAATTTCTCAAGCTCCGCAACCTCCTGATATTTATATCCTTGGTCAGGTTTTGCTACCTCTGAAGGAGATGCTTAACGTCGATGGCTCTCATGGCTGCGTAGTAAAGATTCCAGCTGAGAAATCATCCAATTATTACTCGGACCTTATGACCAGAGGCTTGCGATGCTACGGGTGGAGAGCGCCCGTCTCCTCCTTCGTGCACAAAACACGCCTGTTCGATCCAGTCTTTCGTTTTCTCAAGAGTAAAGGTTTCTGCTGTTTCCTTGGAGAAACTCTACTCTGGCATAACGAATCCAAGTGTTTGTAGCTCCTGTGCTGTTCACAGCAGATGTTCCTCTTGTAATTTCATGCTATTATTCCATTATATTTACTTACCTGAATAATGCTCCTTGATAATTAGAGATTATTCATTTTGAAATCTATAAGCTGTTTAATTACCACTTTTACCTACTGTTTATTAAGATTACATGCTGCATGTTGTCGAGTTAAGCTACTTTATTTAATTTTCTCTTAAACCAAATCTCAGTTTTGATAATTTTTGCCCCCTGAATTCTAGAAATTGGAATTTTCTGGAAAAGTCGGCAATAAATGTGTCACACCAGACCAAGTCACATGGAACTGGTAGAAAATGATGTGCTGTATTAGCCAGATACGACAGCCTTTGAGTTTGGAAAGATTAAATTCAAGATGATTTGCTAGGGAAGTCAGTTGTGTAATTATTTGTAGTGTGTGTCATGAGTAGGAATTTATTGCTGTTCGGATAAATTTATACTCTCCAAAATAGATATGGTTTATTTTCCCTTATTCCCAGCACACAGATGTGAGACTTGCAATGGGGAACAGAAATTTTAGTGCTTTTAATATTCCTCATACTGTGTTTTAGAACAGTTCTGCTTTTTACTCGAACGTTCCACTAGCAAATTAACACATTTTTCTGTCGACCTCCACTCTTGTGGAGCTTGCTTCTGCTTTCCTGTGATTGTTTGTGTGCATGTGTGTGTTTATGCTTCTGGTATGAGAAATCTCAAGATCCTCGAACTTCAGAAGCGGAAAATATTCGTTAAATTTTCTGATCATTTAAACATCTGAAACACCTTCAGGTTTTTACTGGCTATGTGTTAAAAGTACTGACGGAGTCCTGAGAAAAACCCTTCCCTCGTTTAGTTTTGTAATGTGGTGAAACTGTTCCTTTGTAGCATTTGCCCATGAAGCAAAACCAGTATTGTAAAAACTTGGATGGGGTAAGGCCACCTTTGTGGAAAAAACCTTTGCTATTACCAGTCTGTAATGTAAAAAATGACGTGGCTTTACTGGTTTTTAGGGTTTGCTTTGTAGCACCAAAATAGTTACGTGTATCACTTCTGTAGATGTGTATTTAGTCAATGAATGTAATATGTCTCAACTATAGCTACAGAAATGCTTTCAGAACTGGTTAGTTCATGTAAAAAATATTTTCTTTGATTAAAACTGGCCTCTGGGAATTTGAGAGAATGGATACTAAGATGGAAATTTAAAGCTAATTTATAGTTATCTACAACTGATGGAAGGGATTGATGATTACCTTTATTCTGGTTGGCTTAGGTTAAAATGCAGGAACATTCAATCCATTTCATGAGTGGTGTAGAAACTCAGGTAGTTCTTGATTTTCTAAATCACGAGGCTCAGGATGGAACTATTGAGGACTTGACTTAGCACAATTTTTTTCATGCTGTATTACTGAGCTTTGTATGAAGGAGAGGAACGAAGGTCCTGCAGCCTTCTCTGCTGCTAGAAGTAAGATATTGTTATTCTGCAAGTTTCTACCGTGACACGGTTGCTAAAACCAATTTTTAGCAACCAAAGTGGCCATCCCTAATAATACCAATTTGAGCTTTCATCTTTTTCAAAAAATTCTCAAATACAGCTCCTATTTACTCTTCTATACCTGGGATAACTTTGAATTTCAGTTCGATTTCTGCCATGGCGTAAGCTCTTTGACTTTTGTCCAGGCCCTCATTTCCTTTCTCATGGTGTTTCATGAATGTTAAGTACTTAAATATTGAGTGTTTCAAGACTGGCAATTGGGAAATACAAATGTGCTTTTCTGTCTCCACCACCTGGCAGGAAGGATGAATTTTTCTGCCCAGCACTGTGAGAGAAGAGTTCGGTGGAGCTCAAATTTCCGTTTTCTGTGCATGTTCTTTTTTGGTTGTGTTGTTTGGTTTGTGGGTGTTTTTTTTTTTAGATTTTGTTTTGTTTTTACAAAATATTGGTTTATTGAGAGATGTGTTACCCTCAATTGACATATTGACATTTCCAGGAACTGTGGTTATTGTTTTGAGAAATACAATCCTACACTGACAGATTCCTATCATTATTTGGAACCGTTGCTGAGGGTTAGTGAGACAAGTCTCATAAATAATGAAAGTGAATCATATTGGGGAGAACAGCGGTGAGAAACAGCGGAGTGTACAGTGCTGACACCGGATAATTTTCGTGCAGCCATGACATCATGTGGTGTTAATGTCATGCATTACAGTGGGGACTTTGACTTACGGTACTGAAACTCTGTGGCGTGGTGGTGATTAACTTGTGTCCCTCTAACTACCCATCGGAGTAATTAGCGGTGCAGGGGATAACTAGGCTAGCGCTCTGTGCCTCCCCGCGTACCACGTAGCCTCCCAAGGTGGTTTGCTCACGCAGCAGACACAAAAGCACTGCCCATGCAGGAAGTACACTTGAACGTGGAATATTTTTTACATGGTTTCTAGTAACCTAAATTTTCTCTCCGCAGTTACACCGACTTTATTATTTGACAGCTGTGGAAGAAGTTTCACACTGGACTGCATCTGATTTGCAGTTTTACAGTGAGCAATTGGCAGCAAAGGTAAAAACGAGAAACAAGCCCAGTTCTGGAGGAGTTGCATAACACAAAGGCTCATCAGTGTGACTGTGGCTTGACCTGGTTTTGGTACGTGTTTCTCAAGTTAGCAGAGAGCTCTAATTAACCTCCTGTTAAAATAAGTTAAATCATTTCATTTACTCCGAGCTAACAAATTTCTCCCTGCTGTTATTTCTGGAAGCAGGTAAGTTTAATATCAAATGCCCTTTGCATGCCAGAAATGTGTTTCCATTATTATTTAACCTTATTCCTACAATGATGATGCCCCTGTATGTGCTGCAAAAATGCCAGGCTTGAAGAGAGACTAACATACATTGCCATAATTATTTTAATGAGAGAGAATGGAGAAGACACTTCTCTGCCATCTGTCAACAGAAAGCAGTCATATTGCACGCTAGACTTTATTCACTTATAAATTGTTCCTCAGTACTGAATAGTGAATTCTCTATTACTTCTTCTAGGTCAACAGCATTTATAATCTTCCCTGGTTCTCTGTGAAGTCTACAAATTATTACTCCAAAGACGCTCATTAATTTTGTGGTCTCGCATATCTAACATTGAAACTTCCACATATTATTTGCTGCTTTGTGTGTTTGTGCCCCTCTGCAACGTTGTACGCACAGAGGGGGCAAATAGGTTGCAGAAGCACGTGAGCAACTTTTTAACGTGAAAATACCGTAATCAATAAATGCTGTAGAAAATGTTGAGGATACTCTGATTTTATTTAATTTATTTCTCATGGGGCTTTTATATTTAAAAAAGAAAACCCATATAATGCAGTTTGCCAGCAGGTGGTTGGAAAACCTGAGGGAGAGGAGGATTGGCAGTTTTTATATTTTTCCATACCATTATTCTCTTGACTGTTTTTACTATTACTTTAGTGGCATGGAATTTGTTTCATACGAAATTACGAAAAGTCAGCAGTTTTATCCACCCGCGTACTAGCCTTCTTGGTGATGCTGTGATCCTGCCAACGTAAGATCCCACCATATCACACTTAACATTATTTTTTATATGTATAAATGTGATTTTAAGCCAAAAAGAAGCTGTTTTAAAAGCAAAAGGCTGGAGCAGTTGCAGGGCAACGCAGCCAGTGTCGTGTGCGCGTGTCTGTACATGAGGTTGCTTGCCACTGCAGCTGTTCCTCCTTGCCGTTTGCATGAGGCGTGTGCCTTAGGATGAGGGAACCCAGGTTAAGAAGCTCACAAGGTGGACTTCCAGTGAGGAAGCAGACCACTTGGCAGCTTGCGGTGGGCTGAATGCCGCTGGCAGCAGGGCAGGGCCACGCAGCAGGGCGGTGGTGGGCGTCCGGGGACAGGGAGCTCTGCGGGCGCTTCGCCAGACAAGGTGTGGAAGTCGTATGGCTGTGTCTGTGGGTCGCCTTCCTTCGCGTTAGCCTTCAACATTTCCTGTCAGTAATCTGCTGAATTTAGTGCACAGAAATGCACCAGGCTGGACTTTGTTTTTAGCTCTGCTCCAAACCATTAGAGACTGTATGGGTTTTTCCATGATTCAGTCGCCTCGGTCACTTTCATTCTGTGGTTACCATTAGAGATAAATTGAAAAGAATTTCTCACGAGAAGGCCAAAACTTCCAAATATTTTTAAGCAGTATGACCATTCCCACCATTAACTATTTCCTAAAAATGAGTCGCTGCAAGTCACTACGACATCAGTCTGCATATTCATGCTGATGAATAACTGCTGGGAAGGTCTTCGTCCTCCTCAGTGCTCCGACGTTATTCTTCCTTCTCTTAATGGGACTGCAGCAAGAGCTGAGCCAGGGGAGGAGGAGGAGGAGGAGGGAAGTGTCTCTGTTCCCAATCCTTTTTCCCCTCCCAGGAGGCGAGGGGTCTGGGAAACCTGCGTTTTGGCTGGGCGCAGGCTGTACCCCGCAGCCCTCGGCGCTGCGGCAGCATCGTGCCTTGGCTCAGGCTTTGGCCCGTCCTTGCCCTCTCCCCCCCTCACACCACAGCTCCAAGCGGCAGAGCTGTTCTATAGGCAAATATCACTGCCTTTCTTAAACATTTTTGAAAACACCACATTATATAAGTTTTTTTTCATGCTCCCGCTGTTCCTGTTTAGAATAAGGCTTTGATGCTCGAAGTCTTGAAGTGAGCGTGATTTGCATTTGAAGACTTTGTGATATTGATACTTCTCAAAATACTCACCCAGCTGAAGAACAGTTGATATTTATCTGCAGCTTCAAGTTGCTCTGTGTGGAATCAGAAAGAAAAAAAAAAAAAAAAAAGTGGAACTAAAGGTTTGCTGTTTTGCTTTTTCAGTAAGTGTACAGAAAGATTTGAAAAGCAAAACTGACCCGTCATGTACTGAGATGTGCTAGAAAAGAATTAAAACTTTGTAAAACAAATATGTAAAAAAATGCAATTTTCAAACTGCTTTTAAACTTGCCTCATTTATCGACAGTTTAAAATAAAACTACAGTATCATTTTATTGTAATATAAATCAAAATTACCATGAGCTGCTTCAAGCAATCCTGCTGTGTTTTCAGATGGGTGCTGCAGTTTGAAAACGAGGGTATAGCGACACTGATTATTTTTTTCAGCTCTCTGATTGTGAAATGTGAATCTTTTTCTTACTTTCCCTGCTCAGCCACTACAAATCAGACTTTTCATAGACTGTGTGATATTAATCTCCATGGGGTGGACACCTCTATGCAGGTGCTATAGCTCTCCCCCTCCTCCAGTTAATTCGGGTTTTAATCTCACTTCCTTTGATTTATTTACTTATGTCATGTGTAATGTGTCTGGCTTCTTGCCCTCGCTCTGCTTTCCCTCTTGTATACATTCGATGCATTCTTGCTGTTTCATTGTTGTCTTCACCTCTTGCTTTTCTTCCTTGGGATACACTTGTTTGATATTGTGTTCTCCGGTGATGAATTTCCTACGGTTTGCTTACTCTGGTTTAACTTTCTGATGTGTTATTACACAAATTGCTTTTGGTATTTGCTTCAGTTGAAGCATATGAATCAAAATAATGATGCTTGTGATGCAGGAAAATATGGGCTCCGGCGCGGTGATTCTTTATTTTGTTAAATTTCCCTAATCGCGCTGCGACCCCGGTTCTCTTCCTGCTGCAGCTTCCCGGTGCGTTTGTATGCAGTCCTGCTCCGATCCCTCAGTGGGCTGTCATGAAGTTTATTCACTCTGAGAATATTAAGATTTTGATGGAAGAAAGGGCAAAAGGAGACTTAAAACAATAATATGGCTTCGTGGATTCTGCCACTAAATGGCAACATTCCTATCATCTTTGGCAGAATGAGGATGTTTATGCAGGTAGTGACGTGTACAGCTGCGCTAGATGTAAAGTTTCACGGATGTGTAAACCCTGTGCTGCAGAGAACGAAGCACCCCCTGTTCTGCTGGGCGTTGAAGAGGCGTTCGTGCGGACAGGCTGAAGCGCGGTCGCCTGGTACGGAGGTTGTCTTCTGCTCCTGGTGTGCTTGGCAGGGGCTGCGGTCAGAAGGGGCACCGGGCTGGGGGAACACGCCTTGGTCAGGCTCCCGTAGCGTCCAGAAGGTTTGGTGACCTCTGCGATCAAAGCTTAATACGCAGTAATTTCAAAGCTGTATTGTTTGACGAGACAACCTAGATCGAAGAGCTTGGTGTGTCGTATACACAGGGTAAGGAAAAATGCCATTACCATCATAGGCGAACTTGCTTAAAAGCTTTACGGATGGAATAGAATAACGTGAATTCTCTCGCAGCAAAACAAAACCAGCATGTTACAAAACACAAAGTGAATACCATTTTGTAGGCAGGCACTGTGCCTCTCCGGTTTCTTTGACTCGAAGTGGACCTGTAATCTAATTCAAGCAAATGTGGTTTGGGGTTTGAATCTACAGAGCTGAAAAACACTGGTAGGGTTTTCCTAAATACACGCAAACAAAATCTGAAATTTTCTGAGAAAGGAGGTGTAGAGATGACTCGTCAGAAAAGCTAATGCAGTGCCTGCTGCTTGCTTTGGGGAGATGTCCGTGGTATCGCTGTCCCAGCTCCTGTGGGAGGGCAGAAGCGGGGCCGGGGCAGGCAGGAGCGGCAGCGGGGCCGGGCATCGCCGCGGCTTTGTGCCCATCGCTTCCGCAGCCGGGATCCAGCAACCCCCTCGTGTGTGCCCGGGCACGGATAGCACCGGTGTTCATTACAGAGTCCCACGGGATCTGGATGCCAAGAGATACGGTCGGTCTGACTGATGGAGAGGTGCCGAAGATCTGTTTCTTGATTTTATTTTCCAAATCTACGCTAACTATAAAAATCCCAAATACTTCACAGTAAAGTACAGTAAGGGGAGGAGCGTGGTGTTTACACATGGCAAACTGAGTGGCTCGCAAGTTAAATGCCTGTCTTAATAAGGTGCTTCCTTTCCATCTGAAACAGCAGGGGGGGGGGGCTTCAGCCCCCCGAACACTGCCCTCGTCTCCCTTTCTGTCCCCAGACTCGTACCACGGTGGCAGCCTGGGACCGCAGCCACTCGTGGTGCAACCCCACGAGCAGCTGGGCTGTAGGCACGGAGCCATCTTCAGGGATCTGTGGGGGCCGGGTTCCGCTTCCATTGTGCGGGTGGTGAGCTGCGGGTCGCACCTCGTGTGGCTCTGCTGGCAGAAGGTCCGGCGAGGGCTCTGACCGGGAGACAAGATGCGCTGCTGGTGGGCAGCAGGAGCTTATCGGATGGAGCTCTGGAAGAAGGTCTCCCGAGGTCTCTTAGTGACCTCTTTCAGAATTATGCCGTGAATAGTTCAGGTGAGCTTAGCTGCCTTAAAAAGAAGTAATGAAATTGCAGCATGTCTTTGCTCGCGAAACTGGTCTGAAATTTCTGAGTGAGTGTTCTTCTGGGTACTGCACTGCGTTGGCTCGGCCTCCCGTCATGGAGCAGCAATAACTACAGTACTGCTGCTTGTTTGACGGGTGTCCACTAAACACCGAGAGATTAACCAGTTACCCAATAATGAAATATTTCTTAAAATGAGGATCTGTGGAAGTATTTCATCAGAATCATTATTTAATCATTTTCTGTGATGCCAGTGTGCTTAACTGATGCAGCGGTTTGATGGTGAAGCCGTGCAATTTTTATTTTTTAAACCTGTCCGAACACCTCTACTCCACTGGCCTTAGTTAAATTTCTCAGTACTTCCTTGCAGAGGAAATAAGATCTGTTTATCATCTACTCAGATGCCTATATCATTATTCAAGCTACACGTCTGAGGTCAAAGATAGTATCACATTTTCAGCAGTACGGCAGCGGATGATCCAGTGTGAGTACCAGTTTTCCTAAAGTAAAAGCAAAGTTTATTTTTTATAAGGCGAAAATAGGAGAAGATAGCAAACTTAAAGTTAATTAGATTATTTAAAGTTAACATCAGGGCTTTTGGTTAGAGCAGAGGCAGAGTCCAAGTTCATTTTGGTTGCAGGGGTTAAGCGAGATGAAAATCTCACCTTGTCCGTCTCCGTGCTGCTGCCAGACTGTCTGTCTGTCGGACCCTCATTACTTCACAGGAGACAAGTCTACAGTAAAACAGGGCAGAAGGTTTTTCTTTGTCCTATATACTTGAATATTTCAACAAACCTGGGTGGTTCTCTGGTTATTTTTCAGTAGTCTTGCATTCCTTTTCCTGCTCTATGGTCTGCTCAAAGTTTGGGGTTTAAGTATTGCTTTTGCCCAGTTTCATTGAATGTGTTTTAAAGTCTCACACCCAAGTGTTAAAATTATTGCATCTTTTCCTTGAACACCTTGCCAAGTAAAATCTCATTACCATGCAAATAGAAATAGTTCCTATGGCCATGCAGACAAAATGTTACTGTACAGATTACAAATTCTTGAACCATAGCATAGCGCTAAACATTACATTTATAACAAATGTAACTTGTATACGAGAAAGTATGGTTTGATTGTCTAGGAATGAGTAGGAAGTGTCATGAGTCCTGAAATTTTAGCAGCTTAATTCATATTGCAGCGCAGCAGTAAGTACATCTAATAGTATAAATATGATGCAGTTGTTAACTGTTCATGTGTTGTAATCTTTGGTGATGATGGTTGAGGATGTAAAGATATAAATAACATTTTATTTCCTTGAAGACGCCAACTTTATCTTACAATGCTGACATTTAGGAAAGGTTTGTTTGGCGTGAGCAAGCAGACTTGACAGCAAGGAACTGTTCAGGTTTTGTGTACGTGATTTTCATGTACGAAAAACATTTATTTTGTGGGTTCTGTGTATCTGTTGAAAATTTGGGCCTTGGGATCATCAGACTGTACTCCTGGTTAAAGATCAATTGCAGTTAAGAAGAACAGTTGTGTGGATTTCAGAAAAATGGTCACTTCATACAAGTGACCTGAACCATACGCTTAGTAATTTTAAATCAGTTTGTAAAGTCAAATACTTTATTTAATACCTAATTAAGAGTAATTTATTGGCAATGAATGGACAGTAGTTTTGTTTAGAAAGTATAACCATTTCTTTGGACAGAAGTTTGAATGATTTCCAAAATGTCAACCACCTTTCTTTTTTTTCTGTTTATTCTTTTTAGGAAAAATGATTTTGTATGCAAACAATCACCAGTTCTTCTACTGGTGTCTAGGCCGTAATGTAAATATTTTAACTGTCTGTCTTTGCCGTTCAAAACACTAGAAATATGTAATTCATCCAAAATAAATACGCAATTTTGAAGCCGATTTTCAGCCAGATGACTTTGAGGAGGTGCTGGAAACAAGCCAGTGACTTCTCATCTTGTAGTTCCCAGAATTAATTTCGTAAGAAGTGCAAAAGGCTACAATGCAAAATTAATTCAATTCACACTAAATGTTTGCATTTGCCAGTCATGTTCGACTCTTTTTAGAAATATTCATCCTGAATTTTCTGCGATTATTTACTATCTCTTTCCTACAGGAGAAAAACAAAAATCAAAAGCCACACATCTTAGAAAAAGATGGTTTCCTGGGTTTGATTACATTTGTTCCTTATTTGAAAGGGGGAAATTCCAATGTGTGGTTGGTACCCGGCATTGTTGTAAGAGGAGAGCTGTGCCACTGACTTGCTCTGCTGACCTGTCTTTTCCAACAACTTGTCCAAGAAACCAAGAAACCAATGCTTTGCATTGCAAGTTTTCTTGAAAGAGACTGTTCTTTCCCAAAGTGTCTCCCCTGTGTTCTGTTCCAACTTATTCGTTAGGGAGATATTTTTATCTAGCTACAGTACACCTCATGGTTGCTTTTTAAAAAGGGATTTCAGGTAAGCAGAAAATCCTCGCATGCAGAAGGTCAATTTTCTATACATCGAAACAGTACCTGATTAAATGAACAAAAATCTGCCAGAAAAGAGGAATTTAGATACTCTGTTAAACTCAATTAAAAATGCTCTAAATCTTTTGTACCACTCTGCTAAATGAAGGTTTTGGTCTTACGCAAGTGATTACTGTTGCTATAAAATCAAATGTTATTTTAAATGATTTTCAGAATATTTTCAACATCTCCAACTGTTAGCCTAGGTTTGAGATGTGTAATACAACTTCATTCCTGATAAGAATTCTCTGCTAAGCTGTATTACAATAACAGATTTTATTGGGGAAAAAATGGCTAAATAGATGAGTTTTCTTCAGCTGTAAATACATGATATAAGAAAAAGCTCTTTGCATTTTTGGAGAATCCTCTTTGTAACAAAGTCACAGTTTGAAGTTCTGGATTTGATAACTGTAGATATTAATATGGGTTAGGAAGTCAGAAATCGCTGTGAGAGTCTTGTCCTCTTGAATCCCCAGTGCCAGAATATTTTTCTGGGAAGCAAAATTGCCTTTTTCATGAAAGAGTCAGAGTGTCACCAACTATGGATGAGTGCTATCAGTTGTCTCATGAGACTGTTTCATGGAATTTTTATTCTTGCCTCCAAACTGTGGCACAGTTCCCTCTTCACCTCTCAAATTGAATGAAATAAGAAGCTTTCTGTCTTAACATTTCAAAATCCTCCAGTACTTCCAGTCCCTCTTTGTCAGACACACTTGGGTATTTTTCTCCTTTTTATTGACTAAAAATAACTAGAGGCGTTATCCTCTAGTACGAGGCTTGTTGACTAAGTATTCCACGTGAATTTCTGCTCTCCTCGGCTGAGGAGCCGCCAAGGAATCGTCCACCCTCCCGAATGCACAATTGTAGCACAGTCCTCAGTTTTTCCCACTATTCAGTTGATACCAAACAACCACAAGAGTTTGATTTTTTTATATCAGCTCTTAGTCCTAGACTTTTCCGTAAAGTATCTGATTGATAGTATAACCCCATCTATACATCTAATGGCTGAATTTACTTCCAGTTCCTTCTGTAGACGCCTGGTTAATGGTAACCGCACTTGTGCACACTGTTCGCGCGGTCTGCAGTTCGTTGTTGAACTTCTTTATTTCTGCCATTTGAGACCAGCATAGCATGAGATTCAGTAGAGATTTATTTCCTCCAACAAATGAGGTGTTTTTAGATAAATAACTGAAACTACAGAAGTATCTGATACCAGACAAAAAGTTTGTTTTCGAAGTCAAATGGCCACATTCTTCAGCACGCAGCTGGGTCCCCATAGCTTTGTGTTGTTGAATCCTTTCTCTTAGAGAGGCATTGAATTAAAGCTTTACCTTCCCGAGAGAGCAAAACTTTCTTACCCTTTAGATCTTTAAGTTACATCTGTTGACCACTAATAACTCTTAAGTCTCTTTGGCCAGAACAGTTTTAGCTTAGAAAAGATTATTCAAATCTATAAACAGGATTTATTTCATATAAATTCCAGCAATATTAATGACTTCCTGTAATTAAACTTTGATATTTATTTTGGTTAAAATGAGTGCTCTAGTAATAATAAGACGCAAAAGTCTCCTAATCTCCTCCACAGGCAGAAACTCCTCTTCAGGCTGTCAGAAAATATTTCCTCCTGAAGTATGTGCTTAACTCTGACCTCTGGTAGGCGAGAACCAATGCAATGAAGGTGAAGGGAGAGAATTGCCAAGTTCAGGGTTTATCAAAGAATGGGTTATGGGTATATCTTCCGTGAAAGCCTTACTACGTAATATGGCTGTGTCCCAGCTGTGCTAGCTGGCGGTGGCATCTGAAGAGGAAGCTCCAGTTGTTCCCAGGTGTTGGCTGCTGGTGCAAGTCATAGTAACTAACATCGCAAGTCCGTAAGAAGAACTGTGACTTTTCTTGCAAGCAGCTTCATAAAAATTCTGATCTGTGTCCCATAATCACTTGGGCTACGATCAGAAATAATAGAAATGTCTGATTAGCTGTGTTGGACAAAAAATATCATCCTAGGCTTCCCCTGCTCCTCAAACAGATAAATGTTGGAAGATAATGTGATGTTGGAATCTGATGGCAACAAAGAAAGAGTGTAAATGGTTTTTCCAATACTCTTTTGTGGGAGGAAGGTGGTTTGTTCAGCTCCAGCAAGAAACCCAGCTTTCAAGAATGGGAAGTAGTGTTTTCCTTCCAATTTTGCTATGGCCATGTACAGATATAGAACTGGAAAGCTCGGTATCCTGTGCTGCTGTAAGCCTACATCATAAATAGAGCAGAATATCAGACATAAAAAGCAATGAACCAAGTATTTTTTAATAGCTGGAAGTGTCTATATTTACAGTTGTGTATAGACAGCTGAATCTAAAGTAAATTTTTATAATTATGCACCTCTGAAAAATAAAGTCTAAGTGTAAAACCTGGCATGCTCTTAACTATAATAGTGTGAAAAACACTCTTCTGAGGAGACAAAAGTATGTATTGGTGCATTTTGGACTATTCCCACATGACCTGCGCAGGCAACATGAGAAGTGGCAGCATAACTGTAAACAGAGAGGCCAAGGACCCTGTGCCTCTGCTTCGCAAGCTGCTCCAAACACCAGTGTTGTTATTCACAGAAAAAATTACTGTTAAAAAAACACTTCGTAAAGTTGTAATAAATCCAACAGACTGAGCGTCTCTTCCTTGGTATGTTAGATGGAGGCTGTATATTAAATTAAATCTCCAGTATGCTTTGGTTTGCTTTATTTTGAGAGACTGAGATTTAAATCCCGCAGTTCCTTTGTGAATATGTGTGGTTTTTTCACAGTATGAAGGATTTGTGCTTCTCACCAGCTATCAAATAGTTTTAGCCATTTTTGGTTTTGGGGGCCAAGGGGAGGTTGGAAGACTTAAAGTACATCAGCACCTTTCAGTGTTGATAAAGCAATTGCTGTGTTTTCCAGATCTATTCATTTTACCACCAATATGTGTATTCCAGTGTCAAATAAGGAATTCTATCTCTTGAAGAAAGGAAGTTTTCCTTTGTCTCCATAGGAAAGGTACCGAAATGTTGGGTTTGCACTTCAGGACAGTTAGATGGGTTCAGTGTCACTGAATAACATTGATTAATCCATCCTAAAACTTCTAACTGCCATGAAAGTTAGAAATACTGTTAAATCTTCCTGTGGCTATCAGTTTTAAGCAGAAAATGCATGTCTTTTTCGGCTTTGTAAAATAGATTAACCTTTAATTCAGGTTTATCATACAGATTCAGATATTGGTACACCTTGCCCAAATGTAGCAAGTCTAGTTGAATTATTTGTATAGGTCTGATGCTTAGCAGATCCTCAATATCCTCAAAAAGATCCTCAAGAAAATGGTGTAACCAGAATACAAAAAGACCCCAAAATTTACAGATCCTTGTCTCTATTCCTCAGTCCTAAAGTCATCTCACAGAAGCTGTCTGTAGAGACCTTCTGTGTTCTTGCTGTATTTGTATACCTTTGCTGTTCTCACTTGCGGCTTCATGCATCTATTTTTAAGATTTTTATAAAAGTATTTTGAATGTACAATAATTGGGAAGAAGCTCACAACATGTAAGAAAGTTTTCCCAAGGTAAACTCATTTTTATGTGGATTGATGATTGCTATTTCCTGATTTCTGGGCATGAAATAAGCTTATCTTCATGTGGCAATTCTCAAAGATTCATTACAGAAAATTATTTTGACTTCCTTTGCCCTAATCCCACTTACATAAAAAGAAGGAATACTATATGCTTAGAATATTCGTGGAGTAGTAATAAATTTCTTTCTGCATTGAACATGGGAATTTAAAGAAACAAATCACTCCTTTCCTCCCCACATTATTTAATAGGAGAGGATTTGTAGTATTAGGGGTTTGTTTTTTCATTTAAACTTGTGTAAGGCAAAAGGAGAGTTCCACCTTTAAATGTCAGAGCAGTGAAGTGAAGTTGTTTTTATTACGGTGGCTATGTAAAAGCTTCAAATATAAGAAATACCATAGTAGTGTTCAGATTAATTACTAAATCTGGTATTTCCAGTAACTAAGGTTGATCTCTTGTACCACGCTGTACGTATAAAGCCATGTATCATAGGTGAAGCCAAGATAGACCGGTGGTTGAGCACGGCTGAAGATTGATAAAACACCAACGAGTGCAGTTGTTAAGCTCAAATACTTCCTGGAAATTTCCTATTTCCTTATAACAGTGTAATACTGAATGTGCTTCTAAAATGTTGTTCTGAAGTAGGGAAACTATCAGTCACGGAAATGTGTCGGCCCCCTTGGAAGCTGGCCGTCCTGCCTGGCGAGGGCTGCCGGCTCGGCGGGCTCCAGGAGCTGACAGGGTTTTGTAACCCGTATTCATTTTGAATACGTGTTCTGATCACCTCAAATGAAATGTCAGAGGCTTTGCACACCGGCACTTTTAGTTCTCCTCTTGCTAACAGCCAATTAAGAGTTTTGTCATAAATCTGCTTTTTTTCATTAAAAAAAAAAAAATCATTAGACTTCAAACCCGGGTAACAAGCCCCCCCTAGGACAGGGCGCTCCCAGCAGTGGGCAGATTAAAGCGTCAGCAGATAAGGAGGCTTGAACCCCACAGACACCTGTTTGGGGACAAATGCAGCAAAACGGAGTTTCAACAAGCTGACATTTTTGTGACGTGGAACAGGGAAGGGAGAAGTTCTCAGATTTTTACTCTGATGTAGTAGTACTGGGTCATGGCACAAAGCTGTAAGCTAAAATAAGCATGAGGGGCTACGGAAGCGATGGTCATGATCCTAAAGAAACAGCAGGAAAATCTGCAAAATGAAAGCAGTGCCCTTCAAGAAAATAGGCTTTAATATGCACAGGTGATTTAAGGCAAAGCTGTTAAGATCCATCACCCTAATCAAAGAGGAGGGGAAGTTTCAGCATAAGGAGTGGCAGAAGTTCAGTGAGAGCTGCAAGGCTGCATTGTTCTGAGTGCAGACATCCAGAAGCCTCCCCACGAGAAGGAAATGGGAACAAGGACCAGTACTGACACACAAGGACAAAATAAGGAAGTAAGGCAGAAATAAGCTGGAACTAGCACGAGATGTACAGAAATCGATGGGTAAGTACATTAGTAATAGGAGGAAGACCAAGTAAAGTGTTTGGTCTGCTACTTGAGGGAAGCAGGGAGCTATTAGCAAATGAGACTGAAGTGTTCAATGTCTTTTTGCATTTGTTTTCAATTAAAAAAAATCAAAAGTGAGCAGATGGTTAGCACAATTAATACTAGCAGAAAAGGGATAAGATCTCAGCCTAGGAGATCTAGAGTCCTGCATGTTTTAAAAGGCCTGATGATTTTAATCTGAGGGTACTTGAGGGACTGGCTAAAGCACTTGCAGTCACACTAGCAGAGACTTTTGAAAATTCACAGAGGCTGGGATCAGATCTCTGATCAAAAGGGAGAAGCACATAGCCTTTAACTTTAACAGAGAGGCTTGGGTAGAGGATAAAACTATCTGGGAAATGAGAGATGTTTGTTTTCCTTTGCTCTAAATATATTTAAGCACTGGGATGGCGATGAGGAAGGGTGCAGCAACCTTCATTGGGCTGGCAAATTCTGGTGGTATCCATTGACTATTTGCATATCAGGCTTTTCACAATAAGTGAGAAGATGTTTTGAATTTTAGCAGGACTTTAGACATCCTCAGATGGCATTCTTGCCATCGCCTGGAGAAATGTCTTGAGGTAGCACAGCTGCTAAATTTGCAGGTGGCATCAAGCTGGGAGGGAACGCAGGTGTATCACAAGATAGTGTTGGTGTCTAAAATAATTCTCACAGGTGAGGTAATAAATAAAGGTGAGGCAGATGAAGGTTGTCAAATAACAATCAAGGCTGCATCGGGACTAATTAGTGCCAAGTGCAAGGCAGGCAACTCCCCGGTACGCTGCCAGCGGGAAGGGGCATGAGGATGGTCAGTGTGGGCATACAAAAAGCCGAACGTGAGTCAGTGAAATCCTGATGGCCTTACAGAAGGGCGCTCTGTCCTGAGACATATACAGAGAAATATGCTCAAATGAATCAAATTGAAATGAAATCGGTAGTGGTTTCTGCTAAAGCCATGATCAGGGCTAGAATCTGTTGTGTATGAAGTGGAAGAAATTACCTCTTGAGATGTCTGTGCTGAAGAGGACAGTAAGAAGGATTTAAAGTGCAGCGAGGGAGCTCCTGACTGGCTTTCACAAAACCTTTGCTGAAGTTCTGAAACAGATTGTCCAAAAAGATTGAAAGACTGTAAAGTCAAGGGAGGCTTATGGGAAAAAGCTGAACACGTCTGCTGGAAAGACGTAAGTGCATTTGATTCTGCACTGGGATGGCTGCTTTGGCAGAAGACTCTGGAGCCATTTTTCCAAGAGCCTTATTTTTCTGTAACTGAGTGTTTGCTGTGTTTACTTAATTGTTTGGATCAGTGTCATCCAGGGGTTAGTTAGTTGGAATTGCTTTGACTTTTTTTTATTTTTTTTATCATTGAGATAACATCTATCTGAACCAAAAGTGCAACTTTATGGCTAGGCTGCAATTATATTTGGAATTTCATTTCCTAGATGTTAACCCCTCTGTAAGGAAGCTCAAAAGTTTTAAGTAATATTAAAAAAAAAAAAAAAACTCAAGGCGACGCTGTAAGAGAAATTGTTTTATGAGGTTATAGTACTAGCGATTACTTACCACATAAAAATTAGGAAACGTGACTTGAAGTGTAGGTAATGCAACTGTAAAGTACCTGGTGTTTAGGATTATGCTGAGTTATACTTAAAATTAGAAATGTATACTTTATGATAGATTACCACATACATCACTGTAAACTAGTTTACTTTCTGGAGTTACTGTGCATATATACTAGTAGTAGATAATACTGTCATAAAGTGAAGTGCATAGAAAGTGTGTTCTGTGTAGAATTATGCAGCCTATCACAAATAAATACTCTGCCTTTCTTTATCATCAGTATTAAATGCCATATGATTTCCGTACTGTCACAGGAAAAATTTGACATTTGAAACTTTTAACAGTCTTACCAGTGTCTTTGGTTTATCTGAAGTTGATCATCCAGCCCAATAATACTTCTTACTCACTGTTGCAGTGGGTTTCCGCACATGCAGAGTCTTGAGTTGGCTCAACCTTTTGAGAGATATTGCAAATAATACCGCTGTCTCTCAATTAAGAAAAAAAAATTCTAAATGTAAAATTAAGAATTTCATTGGTAAAGTATTAGAAATAACTAGCAAGTAAATGTAGCAGCAGTTTTAATTGTGATAGGGAGTACTGGGAGAGTCTTTATACGTGCATAATCTAATATTGGTCAGCATGGTGGTGTTTGGAAAGCCACGAAAAAATATTCTGCAAAGAATGATAAACGGCTCCTCTGTTCCTATAGGTAAGTTTTACATCTGCCCTGGGCAGAAAATGCAAAGGAACCAGGGAAGGCAGAGGTGCAAGGGCAACGCGAAGTCAGGCGTGTATCTGTCTTCATGGGATGTGTTTAGGTGCTTTCTGAGCCTCCTTTTCTGCTTGTTGAGCCAACTGGAAAACTATTCATTGCTGTAATTAGGATACGTGTTTTTAAATGAAATTAACCAAATGAGGTAAACACCTGTATTGCTTCTCCCAAGCCCAGCCAGTTTTCCTGCTGCCGCTTCAGGGGGAGCAGCAGTGGGCATCATCTTTCCTTAGTCCAGTGTAATGTTGCCTTATTTAGAAATAAACTATTTAAGTCTTTGTACCTTTTAGTTGATTTTTACGTTGTTCCAGGCTTGAGGGTCTTTGTTTCCTATACTGCAACTTGATCTGCTGCACTTCTACTGTATCGTTTAAACCAAAAAAATATCCGTGATGGTTCTGTCTAAAATAAGAAAGATTCTCTTTGTATAGCCTGAGGCTTAAGAGTCTTTATTTGTGCTGGTGTACCCCATGCCAGGCCAAACACTTCATTCTGCAGCGTTCTCTTAATTTATTACCATGTCCAACATTGCTTCATCCACATGCTTAATCGTCATAGATTTTGTTATATTCTGTAAAAGCGTAAAAAGTGCTGCACAGAAAACTGAATCATAACGACCCCACCAATCTGAGTCTCATCCATTCGTGTGTTCAGAATGATTTTTCAAGTATTATCTGTCAGCCAACTTCCACCGCATACGCCCCAGTAATTCTGTGTCATACAAACTGGTCTTCAGTGACTTTCTGATGGCGTTCGGTCAAGTGCCTGAGCGCGGTCATCAACTGGATTGTCCTTCAAAGAGTCTCCAGATTTACCTAACAGTTGAGCTCTCGTCCACAAAACTAGCTTGACTAGAAAGACTTTTTTAATTCATTTTGCTGTGGATATTAGAGCTCCTGTTTTTCCCTTTCCCCTTGATAGTTTCCATTAGCCTTTCCGTTGGGTTGACAAATTTGAGCAGACCATTGCTTCGCAGCTGGTTTAAGCTTCAGCACAGTCTCCATTTTACAACTCTGAAGGGTTGCGCTGGATGCTGGTGCCATGTTCTTTTAACTCAAAGTAAATATAACCTGATATTTATCATGGGAGTTGAGGCTGCTCTTAATTTTTAAGTCAGTGGTTTTCTTGTTTTTGCATTGAAATGAGATCCAGTACTGTTAGCACTTTGTATTCTGAAGGACCAGTTTATTGCTTCTGGAAATTCTGAGAAAATCTTGTAATTTATCCAATGTGATATTCTTCAGATGTTGCCTGGATTGATCTATTGCTATCCATCTTCTGTGCTGAGATGTGTTTAAGGAGTGCTTATTTCATTCTGCAGCCTTAGTTTTCAAATGCAGTGACACAGTGTAGGGCTGGTTTAATGCCTGCCGCCAACGAGGCAAGGCTTTGTGCTGTGCATTCCTCTCTTCTCTTGTATTTATGGTGGTGTTTAACCACGTGGCCAGTTAATTCAATTTGCTAATCCAGAGGAGGAAAAAAAGAAAAAAAAAAAGAAAAAAGGCAGCCTTGCTTCCCTCCATTTGCCCCAAATTATACAGTTGTAATTTGATTTTCTGGTAGCTGGTGACCTATCAAGACAATACAGTACTCCTCATCTTTTTTTAAGGGGAAAGGGAGTTTTCTGCTGTCTTTTCTGTGTTTATTTTTTTTTTTCCTTTCAAACTTGGATTAATCTAGTCTAAAATGAGTGAAAGAAATCTCTGGGGACTGCATGAAGAACATATCCTAACGTTGTGTATGCTCTTGAAAGAAGTCTTTTTTGAGTCCAAGGTTTCCTGACACTTCACTGCAACATAAATATGTGATACTATAGTGCTTGCTATTTGAGTGGCCACTGCAATAAAAACAGAATTCAGTATTGTCACAGTAGTATATTACAGCTGTGGAAATTCCGTGTAGTTCATTGGTCCGTGACCAACAAAAATCCCCTTGGACTAACAATTAATCAGGCTCTGGTGAGCCTTTGACTAGCAATAGTTGCAGATGTCACCTCATGCAAGAAGTTGAGGCTTGGCCTTGCACTAAAGAAAAACAGAAAACACCTTTTTTAAGACTTGATTGCTTGACATTATTACCTATAGTCTTAAAGATATTATAGATTTTGCAACTTAAGTGCATGAAAAGCTTGCTTTTTATTCTGTATTTTTTTGTCTGTAAACAATTTTCAGTTTAGGTTGACGCAAGACAAAACAAGTGAAGCACTGAATTTTCTGTGTAAATAGATGGTTC
>NC_137700.1:43527158-43552158 GCF_964034855.1 Anser brachyrhynchus
TCCCAGCGGCCCCGCGTGCAGCGCCGTGCCGTGCTGCACCGCGCCGTGCCGGGCTGGGGGCTCCCTCGCCTCGAAGCCCAGCCGCCGCGGGAACGCCCGAGCAACGCCGCCGGCTAAAAAATGCAGCAGGAGATTTAATTTCCGTTTTTGCCCGCGTGAAATCGCGTAGGTAAAGTTGGTAAATGAGGCAGAAGAAAGGAAATGAATGAAATTGTGATTTTTTTTGTGTGTGTGTGTTTAATGCTTGGATATCTGCCATGGCTTTACTGCTGTTATAGGGATAACATGATTAAACGCTTGCCCTTTTAAGAGATTTATTAATTTTTAACAAAATTAAATATGTATATTTTAAAGCTAGAAAAACATTTTGGTACAAGTTCATGTTTGAAAAAGCAAGCCTGTAGAGACTGTATTTTATGCAGGAAGATGTTAAACTAACCTCTGGAGGCAGGTTTTTTTAGAGAAACTTTTGCAATCAGTGTACGGCATCTTTTCTGTGTGCCGTCCTTGCAAATGCAGGATTTTATTAGCTTCCAACCAGAAACACGAGAAGAATTTTTAAGCCATACTTAGTCTAAATATATCAAATTATCTTTCTTTTAGATGTCACTTCAATTATAATGTGAAGTAATATCATTAAAGGAAACTTACTCTACTATTTATAGGGCTTGATCTTTCATTTTTTTAATGTCAAAATTATTTATTTGGCCTGTTCTGCTCCAGATGTGACTGTTGAGGGCACGTTAATTTATATTCAGTTTCCGTGGGCCCCTGTCCCCATCTGTACATCATTTCTGAATTTCTTTTCCTCCCCGGGGAGTTCACCTATTCATATCTGAGGTTTCATTTGCTGTGTAAACAGAATAAACAGACAATGCAAAAATCCCTACAATACTGTAAAATAATTCTTTTCAACAACATAGTGGATCATGTTTAAAAAAACATTGAGGAGGCGATACATGTGAGGCAACAATTTCTCTGTTTATTGCACTCCTGAGGAAAGACTCATCTTACTACAGCGCGTTTTCTCAGGATTTGATAAGTTCATTTTTATTAAAAATGTATCTAAAACTGCATTTTAAGATAATCCTAAAATATGTTCCATTTGTTGTGCTCCGTGCCGCACGGGCGCAGCGTGCCGATGCAGCGCTCGCGCGCCCGTGGCGCGGGGACGTGGAAATAGGCTCGGTTAGTTCAGCCGTCTTTGGGCGAAAAGGAAAAAATTAAAGAAGGGCGATTTTTTTTTTGACATTTTGCGAATAAAGAGGGATGTGGGTTATTTATGCTAGAATGTTGCCGCAAAGTCCTTATCTACATGTGGCACTAAACAAGGATTTGTTGTGGGATTTGAGAGGGCTGTGTAGTGCTTCAGTGTTAAGCACCCAAAACTCTGGGGGACTGGCACTAATTTCCTCTCTCTCGTAAAACAACATAGTATTCATAACAACTCAAGAGGCTTGACATAAGTAATGATGGCATATGCAGGCGAAGATTACCACCCCAACAGTGTAATCAAGGTGCTAGGTACTAATGCAAGTTAAATTGAGACAATAATGCTGAAACTTGCATTGTGGGATTAGGAGAGTACTTGAAATGCTGACATCGGCATCTCCGGAAAGAGCGCCTGTCTTGCTTTCAATTCCTGTTTATACTTAATGACCTCAAAATTTGTATGTCGTTAACACCGTGTACTGAAGTGGGAGAGAACAAGGTTTGGGAGGGAGAAGATTCCCTGCCTTAGTTGACTTTTGTCTCTTCTGGTAATTGGTGGCTTTTTCTGCCATATTAGAGCGCGGCGCGTGCCGGAGCAGAGCCCCCGAGGTCTGCACAAAGACGCTGGCGCCCCGGCACCCGGCAGTCATTTACATGCTCCAACGCAAAGTCATCTGTGCCCGCGCCGCTCTTATTGCCGGGGCGAATTTAAATACGAGGCCTATGGAAATGCGAAATAAAGTCATATTAAAATTTGATGCTCAGATCAATATTGTGGCACCCAGGTAATTAAAGTGGGTTTGTTTATTTGGCTCCTTATAAATAAAAAGGGCTTAATACAGACTAATTACGCCGAGCCTTCCGTATACCGTCGGATAATAATGGCGGCAATTTAAAGTGATATTAAATGAGAATTAATAAAGGAATATTGAGTCACTTTGACTGTATTAAGCTGTGTGAAATGATTTCTTATCTCAATTTAACTTTCTGTCCACAGTTTAATGATTGATAAGCTTTGCATTTTTATAGAGGTAATCTAAAACAATATTTGATTGCTACGTTGAATTAATAACAACAAGCCCTTCCTTCTTGTTTATCAGCACATCGGAAGAGACGCTTCCTCTCACTTTAGCAGTCAGACGTGGCAGGATAGTGTAGTTGGGGATTCTGCTTAGTTATGTATGGTTTTAAACAATATGTTCACGTTTTATTTGCTTTACTAAGCATACATCTTCTCTGGACGGCTTCTACTTGTGCGTAACGTGACGGTAGTAACTTACTCAAACAGATCTAAAGATGGTTAAACAAACAAAAAATGTAGAATTTGGTCATCTCCAAGTGAAAATTTAAAATTTAAATCCTGGAATGAAGTTTTTAATTAATTCTCTTCCTTTAAAATGACCCCTGAAGAATTGTATCACAGAAGGAAACATTGTTTTGAATATTCCAAATTTAAAATGAAGTGACCCCGATTTACTTTCCAAAAACTGTTGTTTCTGCTGCTGGCGTGTGAAGCGGTGTGTGTTGGAGTAAAGCTCCTTCAGCGGGGGAGAGAACTTCTCGGAAGCGCCTTTAATCTCTGAAGAGGCTAAAAGGAAAAGAGGTGAGGTTTTGAAGAGCAAGCCTGGTTTCACTACGCAATTAATGCTTTTGAATACGCTTAATTTTTTCTCCTTCGTCCCAGCTTCTCGTGCACCATTGCGCAGAGCAAGCACGTGGTCGCGCCGTGTCCTGTCACACCCACGTTAGTATTTCTGCCCTTTTACTGGGGTTCAAAGCTCTGCAGAAGGTCAGGACCTCCCGCTGAACACTTTTTTTTATATATAACAAATTGCTGGTATTGTTCATTAATTTCTGTCTCTGAAATGCCATGTCAAGCGTCCCAAGGAATTCGCAGTGCCAGTGTCCCTTGGACAGCTTCTCACCATGGTCCAGTGCGAGTTTCTGATGAAATTACAGGTGCAGGGAAATGCAGAATTAGAAATATATCTGATGTTGCAATACTTGTGAAGCTATAGCTTTGTTGATGACAGGACAATTCCGTTTTTGACAGTTTAATTTACTGTTGCCAGTGGACAAGAGCAAAAGGAGAATGTGGGGTTAGCCACCTGCCCCCTCGCACTGTGTTTCACATGCTAGGTTGCAAAATCATGACTCCTTCAACCTGTCGTGCTCAAATGAGAAGGTTTTCAGCTGGGAAAATGGAATACATCAGTGCAGGTAATATTGCCTGACCTCATAAAACAAAAGGAAAAATTGCAGATTCTGACAGCCATTATGAATCTCGTATCAGCATCCAAACGGCTCTGAGCTGAGGTACAGTACATGTTTATAATAGGAAAAAAAACAGGGTTGCCACATTGACTTGCAATATGGAGCAAAAAATGACTTGTCAGTAATTCGTTCTGGGATGTTAAAGAGGCTGTTGAATTTACTAGTATATACACAGCGAATGTTTAGCCTGGAGCACAGCGCGGGAATGGCGCGCTCGCAGAGGTGGTCGCTGGCGTTGGTCGGGGGCTTAGGCGGTGGTAGGGGGTGGAAGGGGGGCACTGCGGCGGGATTAGGGGGCCGCGGGTTTTATGCAAGCTCTGTTGGTTCACTGGGCCCCTTTAATCGCGCACACCATAAAAATGCACGTTCTCTTGCTCTTAAACCAGATAATTTTGGTTTTGAAAGTCTTTGGACCAGAGTGTTTTCTTGAAACCTTAGGTGTTACAGTGTCTGACTGTACACCCAGCTAGGATTTTATTTCTATTTAAAGAAGTAGTTTTATGGAGTACGGTTGTTTTCTCCACTCTCATGTTAAGTATTCCTTACCTCTTAATTTCTTCACTGCTCGTGTTTTCCTTTACTTGATACTGCACATTCATACGTTACACTCCTCTTAGGGTTTCCTTGTGTATTTTTTTGTTTGTTTTCAGAAAGTTCTGAAGGAGCACTATCGGCATGCTTTTGTAAGGCAGGGAAACTGGGGGTGGAGTCCATCAGCAGACACATATTTACCTACCTGAAATGCATGGGGTTTCTTGTAGGCTTCCACTGTAGGGCTGTATTTGATAATAAGGAGCCTGTGCACCAGTTCTTAAGAAAGTGTGCTAATCAGATTAGTTTAATATGCTTTCTGTAATACTGTAACTATTTTTACATTTGAAATTCCTCTTTTCTCTAGGCTTTTTTTAGGCTGTCTATGCTAAAGACTTCTCCTCACTGTTTCGAGGAGGCAGAGGCCTTTACACCACTGGTCTGGCAGCAGCTTTTCAGTCGCACCCAGGTGCTGCTGCTTCTGCTCATGGAGGAGGACCGTTCCCTTCCACATTTTTCAGCGTTAGGTAGAAGCACTTCAAATTGACTCGATTCCAGCTGATGGAAAGACAAACTTCTTTACAAACAGTTTCTCATCTTCTGCAAACTCTCTTCCACGTTTCCGCATTCAGGGTGGCAGAGGGAGTAATTTTAGCACGTGCTGTGGCTGCGCAGACCCTGCTTTTCCATGCTGGACTGTGCGGTAGCTTCAGCCCGGGCAGGATGACGGGGAGCATTGCTAAGACTTTCCTGGTTTCCCTGGGGAATAAAAGCTCTTTTTGCCTTGGCTAATTGGGCTGGCGTATGTGTGGGCAGGTTATCCTCTCACGCAGGCCGTCGTGGTGATATTTACCCATCTCCCCCTCCTCAAATGGAGCCTAACACACAACACCGTGTTCTCGGCCGCTTTGTGTTTGCTGGAACTTGAGTGCACTTGAATTAAATTGCAGCTCATGAACAAGGTGGGAGCGTCGGGACGTGGAAGGGAAGCGAGGCTGGCGGGTCGGGCACCCCGCTGGCAGGCGGCAGCCGCCGGGAGCCTCCGCAGCCACCCTAACCCTGGGAGAGGGGATGGGAGAAAACTGGAAAAGGTGAGTATGGGAACTAAGCTGAGGAACTCAAGTCTTTTTTTATTAATTTTCTAACTGGAGATTAAAATCCTAAATGTCTAAAATAATAGTTTTTTTCATTCCTGAGAATCATTTATGCAAACAAGGTAACATCTATGAGCATACATCTCTGTAGCAATGTATAAATACACTTACGTGATCTGAAGAACCTTCCGTATGAAAGCGTCCACTACAAATAAAAATCTGCAAAAGAAAATATGCTGAAGTTCTGTGAGTTGTATGGTAGATTAGATGAAAAGGTTATCCAACAAAACTGAACACAGTCCAAAAAGAATACAAAACAAGCTTTCATGTTTAAATCCTAATTTTTAGCCATCCATGTATTAAAAATGTCACTCTGTAACCTAACACTGTGGGTACAGCTAGCTCTGAGTACTGCCCCACACAGCAAAAGTGATTTTTTTTGTACCTGCTAAGTGGTGTTAACTCTGGATTCCCTCGTTAATCTAAGTGGATGTTGCTTTTGAGGTAATTAAAACACAAAAGCGATGACATTAAAAAAAGGAATGAGACCAGCAAGGCGCTGTTAACATGTGCCTGGATTGAGCTGCTTCTCAGGGCATTCATTCATTCACCTCCTGTTTGTGTGTGCATGCCAAGGGTCCAGGCAGTGCTGAAGGTCTCAGCGAGCTCTGTGGTCACCTTGGGGATGGGGTGGGTGCCCCCCAGCCATGACATTGGGAAGGAGCCCAGGGTGCCCCCTTCCCTTCTCCGCTGCAGAGAACTGGGTGCACATTTGCTCTGTGATTTCTCCCTGCCTACAGAAAGGTTTTCCCAGACTTTGTAAATGTAGGAGAAAAGGTATGTGAAACTCAAAGTGTTACAGAGGAAGGATTCTTGGATTCTTGTAGGTACAGAAAGAATTAAAAATAAATAAGCTTTTGGTGTTGTGATACTGGAAATGTAAGGATGGTCCTGAGCATCTGGAAGTAATGAATGCACTGAAATTTGTTGCACCGGAGCATGCAACTGCGTCTTCTCTAGAGTGACATTATGGAAAATCCTGGAGTTGCACATTCAAATAGGCACAAGGCTACTAACTCTAACAAGTTTGTGGCACCTTTTATATTTGCCGCTACTAATAAATTGCTTTTCCGTAAATTACCACCTAATGTCTTCCGCTGCCAGAATGAGCAAGTTTCTCAACTGAAAATATTGATAAAGATTTTGAGCTGCTTTTGAAACATGTTACTTTTTTCAGATATTCACTTCAAGGTTCTATTTCTCACTCCCAGCTTATTTTTAGAAAACTACTCTCAAAATTCAGTTGGTTTTAGAGTCTGAAAAATCACCTCTCGTTAATGCAGATTAAGAAGGAGGAGATGGAAGATGTCCTTTTCCCCTTTAATCACTTAGGTTGCGAGTTTCAAATTATCCGGTGACCGCCTCTTTTCTTTTTAATGGCTGCGGTGGTTTACAAAGGCCACTTTAAGTTTCTCGGCTTTTTACTTCCTTTTGTGTGAGATTGTCAGCGCCTGAGCCCTGGCCCTGACATGCACAGATCGGCTGGTTTTTCTCCTTCAGATCAGCGGCTCTGGACAGCTTCTGTTTCTCTGGCAGCCGCTTCAACCTGCTCTGTCTTGTCATCTTAGAGTTCAATATCTGCTGCTCTGAAGGAAAAAAAATGGGATGGGTTGGACCATTGTATTTGGTCTTTTGACCCTCCATGTTGCCCATGAGCAGTGAAGGATAACTTTTGACAAGCCATGTCAGATGTGACAGGCAATCTAGTTGGGTTGAGTGGAAATGTGCTGTACAAGTTTGAAGCCTTAGTTGGGGGCATTTTTCTGGTGTTCAGTGCATTTAAATTGACACTAGACCTCAGTGTTGTTCGCCTCCGAGCCCGCGCCGCGTGTGTGCGTTTCCAGAGCATGCGGATTTAAGAGCTGAGATGTAAGCATCTCACATGCATTTTGCATATCGTGCCACCAGCCCTACACAATATGCACCTTTCTGTGTTCCTAGCTTTCCCTCCCTCAGGATCACACGTTGAATTTAGTTTTCATCATACAGTTATGAGCCTATTTGATTTTTATTTTCTTGTAGGAAGTTGTTTTACTGTTCTGTTTGTGCCTGTGGATCCTGAGGTCATCTGTGTGCAGTGAGAGACGACTCCAAGCGCGTGGTTCCGCTGGAAGTTGTGGAATATTGCAAATTATTCAAAAGGCATCAAAGGAACCTTGTTAACCTTGAAACTGCTTTTATTTCTGAATTAATTATTCAGAAATGTTGATAGTAGAACTTTTGTAGGAAGCACACTTTCTGCAATGTTACATAGGCTTCAGTCAAGATCTTATTATATTCCTTCATTAATGGGTTGTGATATGTAGTTCCACTTTTATTTAAATTAATTCTCATTATGGAAGTGAAAAGCTAACAGATAACGTACTCCCCGGTAGTCTATTGAAACCCAAAGTCTATCAGAGCTGGTGATCAGGCTCTCTGCATTTCCACTTTCCCTTACCTTCTGCGAGCGCCCTGAGCCCTGCCTGCTGCCTGCTTTCCTGGCAGAGCTCCACAGCTCTCCCACCTCCCGCTCAGATCAATACAGCGCACTGATGGGCAGCAGCAATAAATTACGAGAAATTACCTTTCAGATGCCCCATTCCACTCCAGCCTCTCCTCCTAAGCGATACCTTCATTTTCCTCTCTGCTGTCTTACTTCTGCCTTTTTTTCTTCCTTTTTTTTTTTCTTTTCCCCATGGTATCACATAAAAATGTTGGCTCGTGGGTCTGTGGATTTCCAGCTGGTTTGTCCCAACTGGATGATCTGTTTGACAGCCCTTTGCTTTGTACCCTGCTTCTTGGAAGTAAAATGCATATTTGTTCTCCTGTCACTGCCAAACCATACTCTTCATCATCTTCTTGCCCTTTTTAGCTCCCTGATTAGTACTTAGATTGCCCAAAGATGAAAATGATACAACTTACTGAAATGAATCTTTGGCCCTTTTCTCTGACCTGTGTTAAGTCTCGACCGCAGAAAATGCTCGTTTTGTTCAGCTGCAAGTATGGGCAATCAGGACTTTTTCAGCATCCCTACTCAAGCTGGTTTTGAAAACTGATCCATAATTGTACTTAGAGAAAGAACTTAATATCATTTAACTTTCTGTGACTCGCTGAACTGCAGTAACTCTTGGTTTCTCTTTCTATTTTCATAAAGACTTGACCCACAAGCTTTTGGAAGAAGATGATTCAAGACTCACACTGGTTCTGGTTTTAAGTGCTTTTTTGGAATGCCATACAGTAAAGCACACAATTTGTAAATAACAGTTCAGTTTATTTTTACAGAAATTTTTACCAAAAATGTTAACTTGTACGGCGTGGCTGCAACTGGGCCATCTCCTTAATCACTGAAGTCCTTGCCAGCCTTCTCCCTAGCATTTTAATTCCCCTTAAATCACAATTAATTAAATAATCCGTCACTCATAAGAATAAAGGTTCCTTCTTGCCGTGAGCAAATAACAATTCCTCACTTTTCAAAGCTTCCTCCTCTGCCTGCCCAACAAAGCAGGGGAAGGTGCTGTCGTCTTTCCCTGACTGTTCTCTACTTTCCTGATATTTCCAGAGGTATTTAGAAAAATAATCTCCACATCTTTGTTTCTTCATCTTCCAAACCCTTTAACAGACATATAATATGAAGAATTTTAAAGACATGTATGTTATTGATAAATGAGTGATTCTTTCATGGATATTGACTCAGATGTATGGATGTATCCCTTCTTTCTTTGTTGTCCATCTCTTTTATCCGTCGGTCTTTGAAAAGTTTTGTAGGTCCTGGCTTGTGGAGAACTTTTAACTGCTTTTAGACTCTTCAAGTATCTCAAGGATCATTTGATTGCCTGTTTAAAAAGACAGCTATTCTCACATGAGACTCCAAAAGGTTAGCATTTACCTGTGGGAGAAGTAAGTTTCTTACTCAGCATAGAGTTAGCTGTGGTGGCCTGTATGCATGTGCAGATGTTCTGCTCACTTGTGGTTTTCTTGATTCTCTATGAAGAAATGAGTTAAACCATTTAATGCCATAGAATATTTGATATTACACAGGAAAGAAGAAAACTCTCAAAATTGTAGGTATTTTTCCTTTAATATTTTTCTTTTTTGTTGTTGTTGTTTAGAAAACTAAACCTCTTCCATTTTACCCACAAGTAAGATGACACATATGAGACTGGCTATTTAAAACTTGTGTTACAACAGTAGTAGAACTATTTGAAATTTCAGGTGGGATTTCACAAAACGTGTTTTTAGTATGGATGTCTACAAGACATCTCTATTGCCTCCCAGACTATGATCTATAATATAGTTGAAGCATCAGGAGAATTTTGGAAAGGATGTATTTTGTTTGTGTAGGGAGGAGCTCTGATGTGCTCTGTATTGCAGCCATAGGACTTCATGGACAGAATAAGCACTGCTCAGGACAGGTAGGTTGGGCTATAGTGTGCAACCTCACTGTAGGAACCAGTTCTCTCTACTGAAAGCACAGAAACAATATCATAATAGGTAAAGGGAGGTTTTAAATTTCTCAGGAAGAAGCCTGTGTTTTTTAGGTGGGGGAAAGAAGAGTGGAGGTTCATCTTTGGGCCGTATTAATTATTCAGGGAGAAAATGTGCGAGCACAAGACTGTCTGGTCGTGTAACATGATAAATGTCTAGTATAGCCTATACAAAAAAAAAAGTAGATTTTCTTTTTTTTTCTCAACCATTAATGAAACACGATGGCTTCCATACAGCACAGTGCTGCTTGGTTAACTGCATTGCGTTTTTGGACCGCAGGCCCTGTAGCTCTGTGCATCAGGCTCTGAACTGGCTTATTCATCCTTTTAATCAGAGCGAAGTACAGTCTTCTGCTGCAAATTACGGTGTCAAAAGTTATCTGCTCTTCCTCTCAGCTTTCAATTTTCAAGTCCACAATGGAGTATTTGCTCTTGAAGCATGCATACAGCAAATGTGGATGCATTAGTCCAAAGTGCTTCACTAGCAGTGGCTCTTGAAGTCTCTGCTGCTCTGTGAGCGCCTGTGCGCTGCCAGGCCGAGGTGCCCACGTGCTGCCGAGCACCGAAGCGCCCTGGTGCCCCTCGCCCCCTTCAGCCATGACTCCACTGGTGAGGAACTGCTTCGTGCCTTCAGAGGGTGTCCGGCTCTGGGCCCGGAGTGCTCCCATAACCTCCAGCCTGAGCAAAAACAGCTTCGGCCTCCCAAGCTCTTACGGGGACGGCCTGTGTTCGCGAGGGATTCGACCCTGCCAGCAGCCTCTTGGCAGAGGCTCCCCTGAGGGCACCTCGTGGCTCTCTGGGCTGGTCCCCGCATGCCGAGAGCAATCCCGCAGGACACCAGAGCCGCCTCCCAATGGCCTTGTGGTGTAGGCCCTCTGTGTTAACCAAGCACAGCGTCAAATTTCTCACTCCAGCTGCAGCGGTGCGGCTTCCACAAGGCTGATTCGTGTCTTCCTCTTATTCAGTTTCGGAGTGATATATATATATATATATCCTGCTGATAAAGGCAGCTGGAATTTCTCCTGAAAGATTATTCAGGTTTATGCCTAATTCAGCAGCCAACAATATCTTCTTTTTGTCCTAATGCTGGTAATGACATGGATAATAATCTTCACTCTGTTGACTTAAGGGGAGCCGTGAAGACGTCGGTGATTACACAACTAGATGGCTTTCTCTGGCTTGCACAGCACCGCGC
Organism: Anser brachyrhynchus; assembly: GCF_964034855.1. Lineage (NCBI taxonomy): Eukaryota > Metazoa > Chordata > Aves > Anseriformes > Anatidae > Anser > Anser brachyrhynchus. The sequence continues at coordinate 43,537,991 of NC_137700.1, forward strand.
AGACTCCCCGGCAGGAAGGTTTCCTTCCATCACGCAGCCCGAGCGCACGCCCGCCACACGGCCTTGTCCCCCACCGTAGGCCCACGCGGTCCTGCTTTTAGGTTTTCTTACAAACATACGTGTGGTAATTGGTGAGATTTTTGTACTGTAATGTTCGCTGCACACAACTCCATCGCTCAGCACGCTTCCTTGTTGGTTTTTTTAGGCTGTCTAAATGGTTATTAGACGAAGCCCTTTCTTCTGTCTGTTGTCAGGGTTAAGTTTTTGTAGAAGTTGAGGGGAGTTCAGCAGAGATTTCAGATTTCCTTCAGTTTTGGTGCGGCTCCCAGTTGTGCGGTAGCTGGATTTGAGTAGATTGTTTTATAATGTTAAGCATTTGGGAAGAGATGGAGATTAAATATGCCTTTTGGTTTCTTTAATTACAGGCTCTCAATAAACCGTGAAGTGCTGTGGAAGGGCATTTATTCCAGAGATGGGCATTTTGTCCTCGCTTCCAGTCCTAGGATCTGAAACTGGAGGGTGGGGACAGGGGGAGATGCCTTCCTCGGGGCCTCGCTGCAAAGAGAGCTCTCGTGTCTGGAGGCACGTCAGGGACCAAGTCATCCTGGTTCAGGGCCCCGTGTCTGCGTGCCACCTGCCCTGTGTCTGGGGACAAGACACCAAAAACCTCTGCGATTTTGCAGCATGCCGGGGTCAGTCTGTGAGGGAAAGGGGAGCAGTTGCGTCTTCTAGGGGCAATCCTTCTGCCAGCCCAAAGGAGTCAGAGGGGTTCTTGCTATCACCAGCGCCTTCTCAGGGGCCTGCCCGCCTTCCTCTGCCCAGGGACAGGCTTTCAGCCGCCCCATGCTCGTGCCGCAGAGCCCCTGCGATAGGCACCGTGCTCTGACAGTGCCCTTCAGAGGACATACAAATAGCGTGTCCCCAACACGTAAAGAAGAGCACCTCTGTGTGCTGATACAGTGCTTTTCAGTCATGCCAGCAGGGCAACGCTTCTGGTGTTGATTTTTTTTTTCTTCCCCTCTAAATATTACTGATTTGTTTATTTTTTTTCCTTCATACTAGATGTGCTTTTTTTTCATAAGCCATTCACATGTGAATTAAAAACAAATTAGACTGCTGGGTCAGTTAAGTATTAAAAAAAAAAAAAGACATAGAGCAAGCAGTTGGCAATAAACTTGTCCTTTTTGGCACCTGGAATAAAAACAGTAACATAACAGTACCTTTATATAGCACATAAAAATATAATTCAGGATAAGAATTCAGAGGTCACAGCAAGTGGTTAGCTAAATAGCTCTAGGGAGTTAAAATAGTTTGCGTATACAGAGATAAGGTGATATTTTATGCAGAAAGCTTATGTGTGGTTCCAAAGCATGATGGCTTAAATACAGTAAAATGACTTTGAAAATAACGTGCAGAAAAAGTTAAAGAAAATTATTTTTGCAGATTGTAAAACGTGTGCACTGAAACTTATGAGGTGACTAATTCAGCTATATTTTTAAATATCCACTTTCCTTTGCTTTAATTAGGGGATTGTGTCTGTATTGTTCCCTACCAACAGCTTCCTTCATTTCTTTTGCCACACGTTGCTTTTGTTGTGAGGTGTCATTATGCTTGAAAAGCCTAACGGTGGTTTTTGGCCATGGAGAACTTGTGGTAGAACATTTTGTAGGTGTAAAGTCTTCGGGGGCTGAAGTTACTCCCTCAGTATTTACATTTGGCTGCTAGACTTACGGCTCCTCGGGGTATGTTTTTACCCAGCGCTATTCAGATTGTATCTACAGCTCCAATTACTGTTAACTGGAATTGCACCTTGAATCGCTCTAGGTACTGCTGCAAATGTGCCCTCCCGAGCCCCTCCTTCCCCCCTCAGTGTTTCAGGAGTGGCTATCAACGTGTTGCAGAAAAACAGGCATTTTATGAGAGGTATTCTGCCATTAAATTAAGAACCACGGTCTTTCCCATATCTTGCTTTGCAAACATTTTTAGCCATTGAAAGTTATTACAAATTTTCATTCCTGCTAGCACTGTTAGTAGAGGCAGTTAGTTTTGCAGCAGGACAGGGCACAGGATTTACCCAAAGAAAAGCCCATTCGGATTCATGTATCAGTGCCCTCAGCATGAGGAGTTGTAAGAAGCTGGGGTGCAACTTCTACTTGTGAATAGTTGTTACTGAAAAAATGTTCAACAGTCTGATTATGTATAGAATATGCGTATATTCAATTAAAGTAACCCTTTCAATTAACAGACTGTGTTAATGCTGAGACACCTATATTCCTTCGTGTAAGTCTCTCAGAGCTGAAGCAGCTCCTGGCCCAAAGCGTTCCACGAGAGACCTGATGTTAATTTCTGTTTCTCCTGAAACTAGAGCAGTTTATTCTCAGCTAAACTAAATCTGAATGCACTGTCAACCACCATGGATGTTTTCAGCTTATTTTTTTTTAGCTTTTTATAATGTCAATTGGTCCTAGGCTGTAAACCTACTAATAACTTCTCATTCAAACTCAAAGACTTGTATGCAAATAAACAAAGAAGTAAAGTAGTTAGATTCTGACAGACTATTTGCTCAAATACTTCATTCACTGAAAAATATCAGGTCCACTAAAAGTATTCATAATCTACAGTCAAGTCTGCCAAATAGTTTTGAGTATGGAAAATATTCGTTTGTTTTCTTAGAAATTAACTTAAGATTTACTTTTTTTCAACAATTGCAGTAATAAAAATCCTTTAGGCTTTTCGTGTCTGTTAGCATCTAAGATTCTGTATCACGTTGTCAAAAAGTAGTATGAAGAGGCTGAAGGCTTGCTCTGTTACTTTAACCCCTTGCTTATAGAAATCTAAAGGAACCGGTTTTTTGGGTGTCCATGACCAGTTCTTGCAGATAAACCTTGATTTTACTCTGATAATTGTCACGAGGTATATTTACTACTTTATATAAACTTAAATAACTTTACACCAAATGCTTTGTAGAACTTCTAAATGCAATAAAGAAGCTTAACACGCTGTACGTTGTTGAGTTTAGCAGAGTAGCTCACGCTATTTCATTCCTTCTGAATTACTTGCGATTTGCTTGTGCTAAACCAATCATCTAGGGCTGACACAGATGTGTGCATGAGTTCACTCATGTTGGAGTGAAGCTGGTAAGGATGGGGGAGAGGCATGATCGCTAGGTTTGAGGCATGCGATGCCGTCAGGAAGACGGGGCATTTCACGCAGGGCTGGTGCCATGAATCAGGGCTAGAGTGTGCCAAAGCCCCGCACATCTTCCTGGCCAGAGTGATAAAATTTCATAATATTAAAAACAATTTGACATGTTTTTCAATGACCCTGTGGATTTAACATTGAAAACAAACAGTTTTAAAAAACAAACCAAGAAGAAAGCCCTAAACAAAAATGAAGGCCATTGGTTTTGCAGCAAGGTGTGCATATGTGGTAGTGGATACAGCAATGTTTTCTCTTTTTTCACCTTTAAAAGTGTAGCTTTTTGATCTAGAAGATTAATTTCTTTCATCAAGGAATTAAACAATTGGTTAAATTCTGCAAGAACATATTTAAACATATTGAAAAGATGTAACCAGTGACACGCTAAAGGGTACATTCCCCATAACGCCCATAATAATGTGGTCATCCAGGGCTTCATTCATTAGGGCATTTCATTTACATTGGCCTACCTTAAATTTCATGTAACTTTTTTATATATCCAAATTAATGCATTTGTTCTCCAGTCACAGAAAAACCCTGCTAATTCCTGTCACTGTGAACAGGATCTGACTGCGGTCTCCAGGTGAAGGCTGATTTTAGTGAGGTGGGATGAAGGAATAGGATGGTTTCACATGGCCACGGCGGTGGTCCTTGCGTTGCACCAGCCAGCCAGTTCCCTTGTTCATGCTGGAGGACTTGCCAACATGAAATGCTGCTCCAGGCTTTGCTTCCACAAGCAGCCCCATTCAACATCTGCTTTGGTGGTTTCTGGCTTCTTTTGAGGATCCAGTTTGCAGCTCATCCTCCCATAAGGCCAAGCCACTGCAGCTGAATCAGGGCTCCTTGTCCCAGTTAAATCTATGGTGAAATAACTTTGAGAAATCAAGTCTGACTTGCCTCCTCTGTTCCCGTACATCTTCCTCTTTCAATGCCTACCTAAAGGAAAGGAGAGGACAGAGGGCAACCAGGACTTGCATGGGTGGCATCGCAGTTGTTACTAGTTTGGTTTCTTACTTGTTTGTTTTTTTTCATGGTCTTAACATATCTTCTCACTTAGATTAACTCTCCATGTAGTCATTCACGGTCATAATGGCCATACTGGTGTAGCCTTCTGTAGAGATCTTTTAAATTAGTAGAAAAAAATTGATCGTTCTCTTTTTAATCAGATTTTTTTTTTTGAGGGGGTAAACTGCTAAGCATCCTTCTCTCCATGAAACCTCAACCACATCAAACTTACTCAAGCATGATGGACATCACGTTTCATAAATGCCATTTCTTACATTATTATTTATTTTATTTTACATGTTAAACAACTGAAAAAAATGACCTGGAAATAAGTTGCCATTAAGGCAGATTATTGTAAGCTGCTGTTGTCCTCTCTTTTCTTAGCACAAGAGAGAAGCATTTTGCATCCTGCTTCCAGACCGCCAAATTTGCTTTCTTGCGAGACATTTTAGCTGTCGTCACCAAAATCTTGCCCAATTCCTTATCCATTCACTTCCACCAAGATGGAATTCTCTGCAGGATAGGAATAAAATGTGTACGTGTGTCCGTGTGAGGCCATGTCAAATACCTTGCTCAGATTTTTTTTCTTCAAAAGAAGAGGTATGTACTCTCCCAATCAGGCATACATCGCAAGCCAAATTTTTAAGCAAGCGCGTGTGCTGGTGGTATGGGGCTGTTAAGTCTTCACCCAGCACTTAGCGCTTGACACCTCATATTGAATATAAGAACAAACCTGTGAAACCAGGGTTCTTACAAAAGGCTTCCTCAAACCGCATGATCTCATCCGGAAGAGGCCTCTAAAAATAAACACCCTTCATGTTAGCCTTTTTTACAATGCTTCATGCTTTAGCTCTTGTATAAATATCTGCCACATTTCCACCAGGAGTTATTGCTGTTATATATTTTACAGACACTTTACTGTCATCTAAGTGGTTTATTTTATTCCCACAGCTAGGAGAAAACTACAAAAGGAATTTTGTAATCTGAATGTGATTGTGGGCAGAGAGTAATGTTTTGAAAAGGAGCTAAGAGTAAATTATATCACTGCTTTATTGCGTTTAAGAAGACTTTTCTATTGTGCTAGGAGTTAACATTAGTTTTCAAAGTTATTAACTGGATGTGGTTTTATTATGACTGTGTGTTTTGTCAATATATGACTTTTCTGTTAGGTTTTTTGGTGCCAGTTAGGCTGCAACTTTGGCACAGCTGAAGTTTAAATATGTAAACTCAGCTCGTGTTGAAAGTTTGTTTAGGTTTTACCTCGCTCTCAAATGCAGCAAATAAAGTAAACATTTTTCTCCCTAGCAGGCTATTTATAGAGAGGCTTTCTTTAGGCGTATTGTTGTTACACTGTGTTGTTTTGACAAATCATATTTGGAGAATCACACTCCAAATATTTGTAAAGCCTTACGGGATGGCTTTTGGTGGAGATGGAAGTTGTGTTTCTGACGTGACCTTTCCAGCTGCCACTAAGTGGCTTTTCTGGCAGGAGGCTCGGTTTGATTGACGCAGCCTTCGCGCCTCCCCGGGGACGCCAGGCTCTCACCTCCGCGTCGGGGCAGCCTGAAGCGCCTCGGCGTGTGCGTGCACATATATATATATATATATATGCGCGTATATACGCACGTATATTTATCTCACCGGCACATGGCGCCGTGTGATGTGCTCTCAGGCACTTCATACGAGCCGGTTTTCAGAGGCTTGTTACCGTGTTCTCCTGCTAAGAAAAAATGCCGGAGCCTCTACATCTGCAAAAAATGACTTAAAGGCTAACTCTTGCAAAAATCAAACAAACAAGCAAATCCAGCCAGTGCAGAAGTGCTCCTCCTCTCTTCCTGAATCACAGAAATGTACGCTCTGGGGCAGAATTTATCATTAATATATTTGATGTATTTTATGCCTACGTATATTGAACAGACAACTAGAAAGGAGGAAATATGAAAACATTTTTTTAACCACAAAATCAAAATGTCAGTTGATATCCAACTCATATAATTTCTCTGATTGGAAAACAATTGAAGTGGTCTTAAAAGCTTACGCAGATAAAATGAGGATTATTAACACGAGTAGTTCTTTCCTTGAATTGTTCTGGGAAAGAACAAATGCATGTTGCTAGCAACTAGCACTAAGCTGTAGTAAAAACTTCTTATTTAAAATAGTGTTTTTAAAACTCCGTAGAAAGTTAAATGTGTTAAATTGAGTTTTCAGACTTTATGGGTTTTTTAATAGTAAATATAGCAGCTTTTATTGCAGATTCATGTGCTAGGCACTGCGTTCCTTCCCCTCGCAGCAGTGTGGTGCAGTGCACCCGCCTTTTCTCAAGAGGCAGATGCACTCAGGAGGTGGGGACGGCGATTCAGGTCGAGGAGAGGATGTGTTGGTAGAAGTACCAGAAATTGTTAGCAAGGAAGGACTGAAGTTTTTGTTTTTCAGTTGTAGTTGCACAAGGATCAGATGCTGTGTGGTTTCTGATGCCAGTGTAAGTGTGGGAATAAAGCTGTAGTAGTTGCTGGGGGGTTTATTGTTGGTGGGGTTTTTTGTTTGTTTGTTTTGGTTTGGGTTTTTTTGTCAGTGTTTTTAATTCCTTTAAATTATGAAGGTAGTGGTCAGGAAATTGGCCCACGGTTTCGTGCTGAAGTCCATTTGCTTAGCAGGAAGAAGTGCAACATCAAATGGGAAAGGAAGTCTTTTATTCAAGGAACTGCCTTAATTTATGCATTACTATAGTTTGCGTCTTACGTGTCTAATGAGCTGTTCCTGTGCATCTTCGTTGCCATAGCATATCCATACGAGCCTTAATTAACCATCGCTAATTCTATATGCACCCCGTGTAGCTGCTGGGGTGGCTGCAGAGCGCTTTCATCTGCCCTCCTCAGGAGCTGCAGGTACATCGGCACCGGTGCTGGCAGCCCGGATGAAAGGGGCTGACCCGCGCGGGCGCGGGGCTTTGATCTGCTGCAGCAGGTCAGCGGCTGCCGGGGGACTGCTCTGAAGAGCAATTTAAAAGTTGCATTTGTGCAACATCAAGTGGAACGGCTGCACGGCTCATGCAGCGCGGAGCTCTTTGGTGTACGGCGCGGGTAGCAGGGAGGAGAGACACCAGCCCGTCCTCCCAGATGAAACACGGCAAATTCGGGATCCGAAGCCCCCTCGGTGCCTGCACAGCGAGTCTGCCTTTAATACTACATATTTTTGGCTTTACTCAAACCGTCAAGCCCATAAAGGTTAATTTGTTTTACTGTTTATTTGTCTTCTCCCTCTCGGAACACACTGTAAAAAGGCCATACGTTTGCAGTATGGATTTACTGGACTGTTCAGTATTAAATATAAAGTGCAAGTATGGACCGTATAAAGTAGAAATATTTCATGGTATGTGCGAAAACGTGGTTGATAGGCTAGAGAAGCTTCTTGTGAGCCAGGGTAATACGATCCATGCAGAGACCAGTAGATATCCATTACTAAATAAAGTGCTCTCATGAAGCGTAATGTGTTCCTGTGAATTACTCCATTACCTGTCAGGGTTGGTGTTGACGTGGCCTTGGTGGCTGCTTACACCACTCTTAGCCCAACTGCTCTTTGTGAGGATCCTAGTTGGTAATTACAACCAGCTATTCATTTTTTCTGCGGGAGCATTCGGAGCTGGGGGCTGCAGCCTGGCATCCGCGGGTCCCCTTCTGCACAGCCCGAGCCCCAGCGCCACCGTGCCCCCCGGGCCCCAGCACTGCCGTGATACACGTTTTTATTGCGGTGGTGTCCGGCAGCTACGCTTGCACGTTGCTTTTTGGAGGTAAGTTGACTATAGCCAGCTCCCGCACAGCTGGAGCAGAAGGGCGGCGTTCATGTACCAGTGGAACAAAAAGATTTTACCGCACTCGTGCGCACCGTGTGTGTGTGTGTGCACAAAGTCCCCTTGGCAGCCGAGGGAAAAGGACTTGCTTTGGAAATGCAATGTATGCCCATAATGCTTCCAATGTCTCAGCAACAAAGGAAAAAACACCCCTCTGAATTTCCTTAAATATCTAAATTCTATTTGCAATGCTCCCACAAACAGTTTTTTTGTATGTTTTATTAACAGTCAGTGCATTAAATAAGAACAGACCTTCCTAACGTGTGCCGCGGGTGAGCCGTGGCGCATCCTTGGCCACCTCCATGCGCGTGCTGGCAGCTGGCACGCGACTTCCAAGTGCGGCCTATGCAAAACTTACCCGGTGTATTTCGTCTGGATGTAGCAGTGCAGTCAGCACTGATCTTCCAGGCGTTAAAATATGAAAAAGGGTTTCCTCGTGCACCCGGGCGCACGGGCGGTGTGGGTCCATGACTATTTACCGCTTTCTCCTTTGTAGGCAGCAGGAGCTCGGAGGTTGGTCCGTGCCGCGATCAGGGCTGGCAGTGCTTTGTAGGTCTGGAGCAGAGATTTCAGGGGGGAAAAACCTTGAATATTTATCACCTCTGGGACACATTGCTTATTTATGGTATTTCAAGACCCCTCCCATCCTGCTGACATTTTACTCTGTGTGGTGAGGACAGGACTCGCACTTCATCGCACTTTCCAAAGTCTCTGTGCTGAGACACGGGGCCTGACTTGAACCTCGCATACAGCTTGTGCCAAAAAGCATATAGTTTTAATTCAAAACGGCTTTTTCCTGTCCCTGCTGCACCTGCCGATTGGAATAATGTTGCTGAATATGGTTAAGTTCTGGCTTTTCATGTATGATTTTTTATTTACTTTTTTTCAGTTACAGCTAATCTGTTTGGAGCAAAGTCCTTTGTCACTGAAGAGTAATGCCACTGATTTCGTTCTGTCCAAGCAGTTTCAAAAGCATGTTTATAGGGCAGCATTTCTAATATTTATTGCACAAGGTCAATTTTGGATGAATCAGGATGGATACCGTTGGCAAATATTCCAAAACTGTTCAGTAGTTCAGAAACTGAGCAGGAGTCGGATGAATCAGAGGAACACTGAGAAGTTTCCCTTCTGATATTGAATTTCTCTTATCAGAAAAAATAATAATAATAATAATAAAATAAAGCTTATTTTTGTGAGGAAGCCTTGGACACTTTCAGGTGAAGTGGAAATAAGTATCTCTTTAGCCTTCTCTGTTTTTTTTGTGTGTATTTTAATGTCCTGTTACTGTTATAAGCAATGTTAACAAAGCGATATGCTTGTCAACAGCAAAAGTTTTCTAAAGATGCTGCCTCCACAGACCTCAACTACGAAGAAGTTTCCTATAGGAGCTCGGTGTTTTTTCTGCATGTGATGCGCAGACTTTTTCAAGTCTACAGACTACCAAAGGTTTTGAGAGGTAACCAGAAAAACATGCCTATTTTCAGTGGGCTCAAGTTCTTACGCAGGAGTGTTCTCACCTTTTCAGGGAAAAAAAAAAAAAAAAAATTAAGTACCAATATAAAACAATTGAAAACATCTTCAAGAAACAATAGGCAGTGTTGGTGGTATGTTAATAGGTACATATGCCAAAAATATGAAAATAGCTTATTCCATTCATAATTTTTTTAATACTGGAACATTACCTTATCCTAAAGTTCCACTGTGACCAGGTAGGAATAAAAGGTTAATTTATGCCTATTAAAGAGGAGGACTTTGTGTTGAATTTCATTAGGGGCGTTTTCCCTCTGAGCCCGTACTCTGGCTGGAGGCAGATACCAGACCACTGCTCTTCCTCCATTGATTTTCTAATCTCAGCCTCAAAGAACGTTTTCTGCCCTTTCATGATTCTGTGATACTGTCATTTGTATGATGCCTATATCCTTCGTAATTGTTAATAAGTAAAAATCTTAGGAAACAACAAATATGACGGAACACTTGAAGTTTGAAGAGACCTCTGGAGGTCATCCAGTTCAACCCAGAGTGACACTTTTGAGTTGGGTGGACCTCAGGATTGGCATACTTACTTCACCCTGACTTTTGCCTAGGAAGCTGGATGTGTTTATACTTTGAAAACACGTCTGAATACCCACATAAAATCTCTCCTTCAAGATCAGTCCTATTTCTTCATACGCTAGTGAAGGGTCAGACAATTGATCAGTCCCCTGTATAAACATTGCTAACCAGTGGCTACAAAGACTCATCTTTGGGGCGTATAACTGCAAAGTAAATTGGGCAAGGAGCATTAGTTGATTTTTCTTATCCACACGTATCCTCATTCCATCATTGTCTTTACCCTGTGCACGCCCTCATGGTCGTGAGATGGAGCAAGATCCCATCTGACTGCGGCTCTCAGGGCTGCTTCAGCCGCGTTTGCGGATGTCCCACGCTGCTTTTGGATCATCTCTCCTAGGCCAGCACACTCAGCGCGTTGATTCTGCTCCTCTTCTTTTGGAGCCGATGGGTCTGTCATAGCGTGCGATTTCAAAATTTGGGCACGGCGCTTCCGGGGGGCCTCGCCACTGCGTGCAACAGAATAATTGTTTTTAATGTTCTGCATGTGATCCTCCTTCTGATGCATCCCAGACCAAGACCTACCTTATTTCTTATGGTATGGCACTGTCAACTTGGATTAAGTTTGCAGCCCAATACAGATCACAGAGCTTTTTTGAATTGCCACTGCCTACTTATTTAACAGTCCTTTCTTAGTGTGTGTGTAATTGATTTTCTCTTCTTACTGGTTGCATTCTCCACTTGATCGTGACTCTCTTATCGTGCTGGCTTGGACTTTTTTTTTTTATTTGTCAAAATAATTTCAATTTCTGGTTGTTTCACTGAAGCTGGTTGGATTGTACTCCAGCTTGTTATCCATTATAAGTACAGTCTCTAATCAAATCATTAATAAAAACTAGGTTACAATTCAGACGTAACCAAGCTTTGCAGAAATTAGAGATGCAATGCCATCGCAGGCTGACAATCAATATTTGAAGTGGCCAGTCTGTTTGGGTGTATCACATTGGCAACTGAAACGTGTTCTGGGACTTGCAGCTTACATCAGTGCAGAACGCAAGGTTTCACACCGAGGTTCTGTTTCCCTTGCAATCGTTGCAGTAAGTAGTTCTGCTTAAATTTTTTAAAACTTTTCTTGGCCTTGACCTTAAACTCTGTTAATTCAGATTGTATTCCCCTCTCTTTTATGAGAATGTCATCAGCAAAGGTATATAAAAATCTTCCTAAAGTCAGTATATATTGCCCCTATTGCTCTCGCCTTATCCATGAGGCCAATTATCTTGTCAAAGAAGAAGATTAGATTTGTTTGGTGGTTTATAACCTTATGAACCTGAGATGCTTATAAATATTTTAATAATTTGTTCCATTATCTCTCCCAATATCAAAGTTTGACTAGTCTATAATTTCTTCCTGTCTCTTTTTTTCCCCATCTTGGCAGATCCTCTGGGATCTCGTCTGTTCTCCATGAGCTGTCAAAGATGGTCACTAACTGTTCGCTGCTTTAATGTATTGCAACGAACTGCTGTACTGTCAGCTAGGATTTTGGAACCAGTTTCAGTATAAAGTACTGAGGCATCAATCTGGTTTGTTTTATGATAATTATCTGACTATTTGGGAAGCTTTAATAAACTATTAGGATCGATACCGATTGGTAGATGATTTCGTGCAACACGAATGATTGAAAGAGTTAAATGCGCATGTGTATATATGTATATAAAGAAACAAATTTTTAATCTTAATTTAGGGAGTTGGCTCATTTCTGTCAACTACATGGATATATTAATACAGCTTTTAAGGTACATTGCATAATAAAATACAGAATGTACTCCGTGAAGTTAATTTCATGCGCCTTCACCTCGGGCTGATTGGTATAAATTAAATTAAATCTTAATGATTTTATGCAGTCAACACGTAATGCAAAATCCTGTGGCTTCACTGTTAGAAGTGTTCTTAACTATTTTTACTGCTGAAAGTTTGCATTTTGATGGTCTTGGCTGTCTGAAGTATCCATCAAGGCTTGAGAAATTTAAGGTGTGGACTTGAAATTTGGGGTGACCGTGTCCCTCTGGCGGTGCCCAGTTGATCCCCCAGGTGACCAGCGTCTGTGTCGTGCAGCCCTCACCGCCGTTTGCCCTCGGAAGCAGACCCGGGGCTGTTTGATGCGGCGTGTGATGTGGAGGCCGTCCTCGGGGCCAGCCTCAGGTGGTGCTCGTGGGGAGGGCTCGCGTGGGCACAACGGGGGCGCTGGGCTCAGCCAGGTCACAGCGGGATGCTGCAAGGTGCTCTAAGAAGCTGCGAGGGAGGGAGGGAGGGAGGGAGGTGCCAGGGTGGGGCGAGATTTCTGTTTAGCAGTCCTGCATGCTATTCACATCCGTAATTAGATTTTGCCACGAGTAACTCTCAACAAATGTTTTAGCGAAATGCTGCCAGTACTGCTTTTAAAGAAGAGCTTCCTCTGCTGTGGTGCAGCAAAACCCACGTCTTGCACCAGCACCTGCAGTGCCATGGATTAGTGTGATGGCACTGGCCCGAGACGGTGGGCATATGCGTTCGTGTGCGTGGGTACGTAGGCTTAAATAATTAAAACTTCATTTCCATTGTGCTGTTACTTTGTGCACCGCAGAAATGTGGAGTGGCATTGCTGCCAAAGTGCAAACAATGCGTTTATCACGATAAATACCTCACCAAGAGTTTATTCTTGCTGCAAACAAAGACGTTGCGGTAGTATTACGGTGCATTGTTCTTGCTAAGCGAAGACTCGTAGAAACCAGTGGTGCAAGCACCACAGTTGTTTTAATGAGAATTTGCTACTTACTAAAACATTATGAATATTAAATACTTTTAGTAACAAGCTTTATTATGCAGTAACATGTTTTTTCATACGGAACAGATATCTCAGAACTGGAAATTAATGGGTACAAAGGTTTGTTGTCATGCACTTCAGAAAATTCCAATTTGGTACTGTTACGTTTGGAGAAACCTGCAGAAGAGAGCTAGGCTCGTTGTTCTGCAGTTTAAGGGAAACCTGTGCGACCACGTTTGTCCCTGAGCTGCGGTCCCAGTTCTCCATCCTCGCAGGGTAAGGATTTGGGAGAGGGACAGCCGAGGCTTTCCAGCACCCCGGCGCAAGAGGGTTTTCCACCTCTCCGGCCCCTCGCTTCTCCGGGCAGGTTCCCAGCCGCAGCGGAGGCTTGGCACCGCTGGTCCTGGCACAGCATCGCAGTGGGGACGGGACTCGGGCAGAAACCTGCCGTGGGGTCTCCTCTGCTTGACTGGGAGCTGCTGTTCGTAACTTAGGAGGCTCAGCCAGGATGCCGTGCTACCAGGCAAAATAGGAGAGAGCGTTTTTTCCCCACAGATCTTTAAAAATGAGTGACTCTTTTAATTTTGCAATGTCAAGAAAAGACGGAGAAATGAAGTAATATTTTTACTTCAGTGATTTAAAACAATTTAATCTGTGGATAAACTCAACTGCAGCTTCAGTCTGCTGCAATTGAAATAAAATATTATGAAATATTAAAATTCTCTATACATGCACCACTAAGATTAGATAGTCATTAGGACTGAAATATTGGCATCCCGTTAATTATTGCTTTGCAAATGTTTGAGGGAGAAAAGGCGTGTTTTTTCCCAAATGAAGTCCAGCAAATTAAAACCTGAACCAGAAGTGATAACTTAAAATATGATTTATTTTGCAATAGACATACAGAATAACCCCACAGAGATTGTCAACAGTCAAACAAGAGCAGTGATAAAATGAAGGAATCTCACTAGCTGACTGCTTTATCTTATTTGCTCTAATTAATGCCAAGTAAACAAGCTTGTTTTCTGTGTGACTTAAAATTTTTGTCTTACAAGGGAGCAGCCAGCGTGTTGCTAATGCGGGACAGCGTGCAGGGGAGGCGTTTGGAGCAAGAGGGATAAAGCACAGCAGTGCCGGCGGTGGCTCTGGCAGCCCTTTTGTTTTATTTCAGGGCAATTTGCTTGCTCTCTCTCTAAAAATCCCACTTCGTTCCCTTTTGGCGGGGCGAGCAGGTGCATCTCGCAGGGGCTCCCCCAGCCTCCGCTAGCA